>NW_006800248.1:182486-194153 GCF_000485575.1 Poecilia formosa | reverse complement strand
ATGTCTTCAAGTCTCCTTATTAGCTCATTTATCAGCTATTTAGCAGAGAGTCAGGCAATAGGTGTGGAGGGAGCTCTATAAGACAGACAGGCTGCACAATGATGCTTAGTAAGTTGTCTCTCAAACATTCAGCTGGTGTCAAAGGGCGTGATAAAAGCTGATGAGAATTTTCTGCTTTGTGTTCGACCAAAGAGATCATTTTACACTGATAAGCAACTTAGAATAAGTGATGGCAGCTCATGATTTAGGAAAAACTTACAAACAAGAGTAATAATTACCATTTTTGGAGCGTATTATATTACTCAGCTCATATTAGCTTAGCATTAAGATCTTGAAATGTAATGTGTCAATCATGATTGTCCTTGTTTGGACCTGTGATGTTTATCTGTTCATTGAACCCTGAAGAGCAAATATTCAGTATAGTGAGTCAAAGTGGGCTTGTTTATAGCAACCTCGTCAGAATCTACTAGTTACCGTTGGTTACACTGTCTCTGTTGGTTTATGGAGAGACATGTTTTTTGAAGGGGCCCAATTTAATTTTTTGTCATGGGGCCCAAGATTCCTGGCGGCGCCCTTGTGTTTGGCGCTGTTCATTCCCCTTCGTCCTTCTTCCTTTGCTAGCAGCAGTGTAGCAGCTAGCAGTGAATGTCATGAATATTAGGCTAGTTAGCACGGCCACCAATGATGGCAGATAAACAGTTTTTCTGCGACAATAAGTTGTTTCTCTGCCATTAGCACATTTACTAGCATGCACATAAGCATGACAGTCAGTGCTAAGCTCCTCCTCCTGCCTCTGATTGGTTGATTTTGGTTGGGAGCTTAGCATTTCTTAAAAAAAATCAACAGTGGCTAAGGGAGGAGGTGGAGGAGATCAGTCTTTTCACAGATTATCTGTCTCATAAAAAACTGTACTGACATGGTGAGAGTTTGAACAAATATGTGAAAAACATATATATTTTTAATAAAAGTTACATACTGCAGCCTTAAGAAAAAGCCCTACATTTTCTAGACCATCTAATCTAATTTTTTCTGTCATAAAAGGATTTTTTGTTACGTGGAGAACTCTCCCCTCCTCTTCCTGAGGAGAATAAACATGCTCAAAGTAATTTTTTCACTGATATTTCACTGTTTCTATAACTGATGTGCAACAGTAAATGTTTTACTGTTGCTTTCCTTGTAAAGCCAAGTTTTGAAACTCACCTCTGCAGAAATCACAGTTCTCATCCCGCAGCCACGTACGTGTCAAACGCTGCCCCACTAAAAACCATCAGCATTTCTCCACCAACACAGAACCACGTACGGTCAGGTCTTTAACTGTGCGCAAAGACTTTCGGACAGACTTGTCATGAAAATTTAAGAGAGACCATGCTATCAGGCTGTGCAACAGGAGGGGTTAGCAGGTACATCCTGAACATAAAATATAAATAAAGACTAATGTTTCTGTAACCCAGCTCCGCTTCACTAGTCAGAGATGACTTTGACAGAAGATTTGTTAGAGTGGAGATAAAGGAAAAAGGCCAACTCTCAGGAAGTTTGTCCAGCACAGTTCCTTGTTCTGGATATTCTCCCTTTTGTGTTCTATTTATGGCTTACATGGGAATGTGGGGGAAGAGTGGGGAAAAAAAGAAAGGGATAAGTAACATTAGACAGTGAGCCTGTCTGTGTTTGGATAAGGACAGAAATAGCCTCTCGAGTTTTCAGGGCTTTACTAATCTTCTTCAACGCACTTTGATAAAGCTAAAAGCGAAATGTCCTTTTCGCCTTTCGGTTTCTGACAGAAACATTCCCAGACATCCTGCCTGGAAGCATCGATGCAGCTTTGCTGAAACTCGGAGATGCCCCATCTCTGACTGACTGCGTCACCCTGTGACAGCTGCAACCAACAGAACCGTTACCTCGTCACCGCGGATGACTTCTTCCCCATTTGAGCCTTGTCCCTGGCTGCTCCTCTGCTTCAGCTCCTTCTCTGCGGCGGCCAGCTCCTCCCTCGCTTCCTGGAGCTCCTCTGCCTTTGACTCCTTCTTCCGAATGATGATAGAGGCCTACAAGAGACATGTTGCATCGGATAAATAAACATAACAAGGAGTTTACATGGAGTCAAACAGAGGTTTTTGTTTAGAGACTTTTCAAACTCTGGGTCAATTTGTCCCTAAACAATCCCTGCACCAAAAAAAAAACAAAAAAAAACTAAAAATAATGACAAAAATAAATAAGATTAAATTTTTCCATTGGTTTCCTTGGCAGATAAGTAAATCTAAAATAGACTTTTCAGAAATAGAAAGAGCCTTCTGATGGTGATGCTGCGTTCAAGCCTGTCACTCTATTGCTGTTGTCAAAACCACCTTTGGGCAGTTAAGTAGGTTGCATGGTAGCTTGTGGTTGACACAAAAAAAAGAATATGGCCAGCTTGTTTTTTGAAACAAAACATGAGCTACTCGGGAAACATGAGCTCAGTGGAAGTAAACACAGATATGGAAACAATCAAATTCTTGAATTTAAGGGAAAAGACAACCTGTGCAGGTCGAGTAGGGAGTAAACCGACTACAAGTTGTTTCTAAGAACAATGTTCATCAGGTAAGAAAACACTTTCTGTAGCTTTAGCTTGACTGGACTTTCAGAGGCCAACTTCTTGTGAGAAAATTAACTATAGATGAACCGGAGGAGTTCATGTGGTGTAACAGATTATATGTTAGGAGTTAAACACTTGCAATTTATGTGGATAAAAAAATGAGACCTACACAATCATGTCTGTTGAGATCAGAATAACTGTGCAGGTCAGAGGCTGAGCAGAAATTGCAATATTGGAACCTGAATATTAATAAAATGTAAGTGTTATTAAATATAGTCTCTGTTGTACAATGTGTTTTCCTGATGTGAAAGGAGACTGGGACTACCACACAGGGCTTTTAAATCCTTATGAAGGAAACCAGTTTGTTATGTCTCCAAGCTAATAAGAAACATACAAATCAACCAAAACTACAAAGACCTGAAGTGATGAAGGGGCCAAATCTACTGTATTAGATATTTTCATTCAGTAACGGTGTCCTGACCACAACTGGCTTTATTTGGAGGGAAAACAGGCCTACAATACAAGCTAGCTATAGCATGAACTCTAACACTACAAGAATAGATTAAAGGCACATTATAGGAAATAGTTTTGTCATGCTGTAACTGAAAAGAATATATTTAATTTTGAAATGATCTGATAGTTGTCACAACACTGAAAACAAAAAGAAACAAAGAAATAAACATCATTAGATATTATACTAATAACAATGGTCAACAGCCAAAAAAATTGTCTGGGGTTTTTTCAACTGTTTTAGGGTCATTTTGAAGAACTGAATCCAAAAATCCCATTGGTTTTGCTCCATCAGGTCAACTTTCTGAACTATGGAGCAACATGAGCATCAAATGCAGGTCTTGTTCTCACATCTGGATCAGTTTCCTGAGAATCTGGATCAATGACTGATGAGCAGGAAGAGAAACTCCATCAGGACAGGAAAGAAGCAGAGATGTAATGTTCACTTCACATGTACTTACCCTGATCAGTGTTTATTATTCATTCAATTTACAGAAATCCAAGTTTGTAACATTTAATTAACACACTCTGTTAGAAAACAAGTTTTTTTTATCCTAAGACCTTTTTTGGGTGAGAAATATTAACAGAAATGAACTGATGATGTCACAAAAATGTAATCAATTTAGTCTGAAAATCGGATTTCTCTAAATTAAATTAGAATAAAAACCTGACCTGACTGAGAAAATTGGATGTCATTTTTGGATTCAGTGGTGCAAAAATAGTCCTAATTCAATAAAAAAAAAAACAAAAAAAAAACAGACAACTTTCAAAAAAAAATTTTTGTAACTCAGTGTATAATATATCAAATTTTAAAAGGATATGATAGCAGATGGGATATTTTATAACATTTAACTGTAAAGTAACATTCCACTGGAACAAAATAGGCCAAAAATAAAAGACATCTAAAAAGTGTTGTCAAACCAGCACCTGTTGCCTATAGAGGGTCAGTTTGTCGTCCATGGGGTCATTTCTCATCATCTTCTTCTCAATCAGCTGGTTTATCTGAGAGTCGACTTCTTTAATCTGTGACAGTGAACATTAAAGAAAGTTGAGCATTGATTACATCAGCATGTTGGAGCCATTAGAAATCACATGCAGGTGCAGACCTTGCCCTCCATCTCCTGGAGGTCAGCCTGGCCCATTGCAGGCTCTGATGACACTTTCTGCATGTACTGCACTGTGCGCCTCAGGCCCTCCAGCTCCTTGGGGAGTTTTTCGGTGACCATGTAGGAGTTGATCTTTATTTCTTCTTCAAGTCGCTTCATCAAGCCTGAAGGACACAGGTTTGATTTTTAACACTTTAGAGCCTTCATGGCATTTGGTTATTGGAAAAATAAAAGGGCTGCAACAAAACGACTGTTTTAGTTATTGATTAATCGTCAGAATAATCGTTAGAATAATCAAAATATTAATCGATCGCAAAAATAATTGTTCATCTCTACATTATTTTTTGGATGTTAATCTGATTTTCAATTTTCATACAATATTAGAAGTACAATATAATACTTTGTCTATTCTTTTGTAACACTGTGTTCAAATACAATCAAACTCAACTCAACAGTAAAGACGTGAATAAACAAATAGTTAATTTCCTTTTCAAATGAAGAAAATAAACATGTTGTTGCCTAAAATTACATTCCCTTAGTGAGGACTTGATCATTTGTAGCAAGGGACAACTAAAAAAATACTTCTAAAACTAAATCCTTTTAGCTTGATTTAACATCAGCACAGGGTAGAGCTAACCGATGTTTTAGATAAGGGTTGGGGTCAAAGGTCGCTCAATAGGAGTTTTTGTTTTTACTGAATTTGAACCAGGTGAAGCTAAAGCTATGTTGCGAGAAGAGTCTTGGGTTTTTTTCATTTACCGACAAAAGTTTTTCTAAATCAAATGCAAAATATATACATTTTTTGTACAATTTTGACCTGATTATTGCTCTGAGTATATTGCTCTTTCAGCCAATTATAAGTCTGTATACTCCAGTTAACGATTAATTGATTACTAAATTCATTGACAAATGTTTCGTCAATGACAATTGTTTGTAAAGATGCACATGCAGGATTCCTGCTAAGTTATTTTAACAAAGCAGTCTGATCTCCGTCTGCAGAGCGCAGGTCAGTTTAGAAACTGTGAATGTGTAAATCTCTCCTGCAGCTTAAAAAGGCCAGAAAAAGTCAACATAGCAACTAAATAGGATCTATTATACCATATCAAATATCGTCAGAGGATGAATGTCAGCTGAGAGACAACCGTCTGTCCTCATACACCCCGCCCAGCTCCCGGAGACGGCGGGTTCACGGGGCTACTTACTCTCTGGGTGGGCGTCCGCTGCTGCTTGACGCAAATCCTTCAACTGTTGCTGTAACCTCAGGAGCCTCTGCTCGGCCTGAAACAGCTGATCACACAAAAACAATGAGCGATAGGTATGATGCTGCTGAACGAACTGGATGCATTTTCCCCTTTCAAATTCCAAATAAATCAGTCCACTGCAAAGGCAAAACACAACAGGCTCTCAGATAAACTATATTTTAAATATTATGACTTGCGTATAAATCTACTGCATGAGAAGAGAGCATGATTAGACCTCTGTGTGAGTATTATGGAACTAATATAGTTTATTTTCCTTTAAGGGGAATACGTCACTTTCTGGAGCCAGATAACCTAAAAATCTTGAGGGAACGAAACATCAATAAATCCCAGCTGACTTTTCCGCTGGTTTTTGAAGCATATATGTAACTTTGAAACAAATTATTCTGAAGCAAATATATATATCAAAAAAATAAATATATTTAAATCAATAGATACAGGTAACGAAGTTAACAATGTTTTATCTGGAAATGTAATCTAAGTATAGATTGAATTAATGTGTGGATACTTAGAGACCCAGTGGAAGTGAACACAAGGACAGACTTTTTCTTGCTTAATATTTTTACTGTTAAAATCACAAAGAAACTGTGGTTGCTATTTATGAGGACATTTTATCTGGTACGAATTTGATTTTGTTGTTTGTTCTTCGTGTCTGAGCCAAATTGTGAGAGAATTTTAACTGCAGGTGCGGTAAAAGTATTTTAACTTGTGTAGCAATAACTTGAAGTTTTTTGGGGTCTTTTTAGTCAAATGATATAGTGTGAGAAAACCAAGTACAGAAAACTAAGTACAGAGACAAGGTTACAGAGTTTCAGTAATGTGACAGGAAGTGTCCTCAAAATAACATTTTAATCCCTAATCAGTAAAACATAAACTGAATGTGTGGTGAAAAGTGAGAGGTGATTGGTTTCCTATTACAAAGGATTCTGATGCTGTCAGAAAACGGTCAGAACCCGAGCAGAAACTGCAACATCTAACCTGAAAGTTGGCGGCATTAAATACTGTTGAATTGGAGTCATTTTCACAACTGCTGACCACGGAGTGCTTTTAAACCCCTATGTAGAGTGACAGTTTGTTAAGTCTCCGAAATACCGCGTTCCATCATCTTTTTTTAGTTACATTTACAACAGGCTTCTCCAGGACACCACTTACTTACAAAGAAAAGTGAGATTTATATCACTGTGCTGCAAACACTTTATTGATATCAACTGAGGGTCTTGTGGAATAAACAGCAGAGAAAATAGCAAAAAATAACATTTGCGATAATACAATCAACTTTGTTTTGTTTTTATTTACTACCAATAAGTGAAATTGATCGTGATAGTGACGGATCAAAATTCTTGTCATGTTACAACATTTTTCAAGATAAATGATAAACAATACACCCCAAACCTCTATCAGGTGTCCACTAAAAAAGGCAACAGTTCCTTTACAGTTGTCACACATAAGCTAAGAAATATCTTAAATGTACATACATACCTAAAAACGCATTAAAGACACATGTAGATTTAAGAAGCTGATTAGAAGTGAAGTTTTGGCATATAGTGAAGTTAAATTAAAGATCAGCATATTTACTATTAATAAATTCTCTCTCTCTCTTTCTCTCACTCTCTCTCTCTCTCTCTCTCTCTCAACTGAAAGTAATTAATATAAGTTGCTCGCTTTGTAAAACTTGTAAACCTCTGGAAAGGAGGTTGTTTCCAATGATTTAATCTTAAATTAATCATATACGTGGTATGTATTACATTCTTTTAGAGTACAACTACTGAAACAAACACTATGCTGCACATCTGTGTTGTCCCATGCAGATACATTTAAAGTGTAGATAAACTTAAAGTAATCTAAAGTCTTCACCTGGTTCTTCTGCTCTTGCTTCTGATGAGTGAGTGACTCCTCTCTCTCCTTCTCCACTCGCAGCTGCCTGGCCTGCTCCAACATTCGCTGATGGTTGGACACCGACTCCACCTAGTGGGAGCAGCAAGTTATGGAGGTGACGATGCGATGATGTTCATGCCACAAGTCGGCACCTCTGTCAGAGTCAGATTTCACCCTTCTGGCAGAGTCCGTAAGTGAGACCCGTTAACTCAACACCTCATTACTTCTCGGTCTCGTTAAAACAGCTGAGCAGCTTGTCAGAAGCCTCTTGAGTCCAATGTGGAAGCTGATAATATGCTATGTCTGAGGTGATGTTGTCATTCGGAGATGAATCTAAAGCCTTCCAGACTTTACTAAAGCAAACAGTCTGCCTTACCCTCCTCTTCAGCCTCTCCACACGTTTAAGGAGTTGATCTTTTTCTTCCTCCATGGCACTGATATCCTGTTGGAGCAGAAAACAAAAAAAATCATGTCAGTGAAGCATTAGGTGAATTGATATCACTGGTTCACAGTCTGTTTAAAAGTATGGACACAAATTGAACTTTTTCATGTTTTATGTTACAATGGCAAACTTCTATGGTAAAATGTTGCTTTACGAAATACTGATTTAGTGGTACTAAACGCAAATTCAAGCCACACTTTTTAGATTTTCATCTCCAAAACATTTAAAGAACTGTGGACCTTTTTCCTTCTACTCTATAATTATGTAGGGCTAAAACGATTAATCAGATTAATCGTGATAAATTGATGATTGAAATAATTGTCAACCAATTTAGTAATATGTTAATTGTTACCTGGAGTATAAAAACAAAAAAAGCCATTTGCTTGAAGAACAACACACTCAGAGCAGTAATCAAGCCAAAACTGTACAAAAAATAAATATAATTTTTTAAAATTTAAGATAAAAGAAGCTTCATCTGTAAACATATTCAACCCAAAACTCCTCAAGTAGCACAGATTTATATTCACCTGGTTCAAAAAAAATAAAAAAAACTTCCTTTAGCACCTTTTGCAATCCAGTGGTTAAACAATGAATCCAAAAATGAATCAACAGCTCTGTGTTGATTCTAAGTCAAGCAGAAACTGCTGAGTTCTCAAATGTTGATATTAGATGTATTTTTTCCGGCTCCAGATGCATCCTTCACTACAAATGATCAGGTGTTCACTAGAGGAATGCTGCGTTGTTACATTTTAGTCTGTAAAATGTTATGTTTCTTGTTAAAAACATGTCATTAATTCTTCAGAAATTCATATTTTAATGCATTTCAAATAATGCATAAAAAAAGGCTTACATTAAAAAAATCAGCATAACATGCAATTTTTCTCTGCTTAATTGATGAATCATCAAAATAATAAACAGAGTAATCGATTGCAAAAATAATTGTTAGTCGCAACCTTACATCTATACGTACTACTTTTAGTGGGGAAATCACGTGAGATCCCAACAAAATACATTGATGATTGGGATTATTGTTTGTCAAAGTTCAACTGGTGTTAATACTTCACATTCAGCAGATTAAAAAAAAACCCTCTTGTTTTCTTTAATTTTTTTTTTTACACAGTACAGCTTAACATCAAGCGCTATTAATAAACTGTCAACATGATCTTTTTTCTTTTTTTTTTTTACCCTTCTGATTTCCGCTGTGGAGAAGCCTGAACTCCTCAGATTCTCACACTCCTTATGGTACGTCTTAAATCCTTCCACCAGCTCTTCATACTGTGAACACAGACTGTTTGCTTTAGAGCCGCTTGCGTCTCCAAAACACAAAAAAATGACATGGTGACTGCTATGGAGCTGCACAACACACCTGATGATAGGTGTCGTTGATGATATCATCCTGCAAAAACTCAGCGGGCACCTCCAGCTTCACCAGAAAACGGGCCAGGTAAGCCCTCTTCTTCAGCTCAGGGACCTTCTGCAGTAACCAGTGGAGGATTGGATGAACCACAGGTTTGCTGCCGGTCACCAGACCCTGTCTGAAGCTGCTTCTATATAAGGAAGGGAAAAGCCTTACTGCATTAAATCAAAGATAAAACATGAAATAATAAAAACTATGGTCTGAATTCTATCTATTGTAAAGACGCAAGTAGAAATGTGCTCAGTATATACGAGGGTGTAACGTGGATTATGAACAACTAAAGGGGACAAATCACAAAGGCAGACATGATAAAATAAGATTATTATTATATCACATGCAAGGAAATGAAAATGTAAAATATGGGTCTGGATTTAATTGACAAAAAAAAGACCAATAAGCACAAAAACAACACCTGGTTCCCAATTTTATGAATTACTGAATTATTCTGGCAATAACAAAATTCTCTAATGTCACATCATTACAGCAATAAGACCTGTTGACAGATTGTGAGAAACAATAATTATTCTAACTTGTTAGAATAATTGTTAGAATAATTGTTAGAAAACTTTGGGTTTTTTTTTTAGTTTTAGTTCAGTTTTCAGTAGGGCTGGACAATAAATCAATATATCGCAATAGACACTTGATCAATATAATGTTCCATATTATATATGCAGAATATTCACTGAGCTCTGATCCAGAAGTGCACTGCATTCTGGGAGATGTAGGCAGAGGAAAGGTTTTAGCTGCACAACTTCTCACAGAGAGCCAAGCAAAGTTGGTGGCATCGACTAATTCTCTCACTTCTTGGTTACTTAGCAACAACCTGTTGGGTAACTTGTGCAGCAGCAGTTTCATCTTGCCTCATAAATGCTGCAGAATAAATGATGTGGAGTAAAAACTGTGGATAAAACAGGAAAGTTCACACCAAGAATTTGGCAGTATTTCAGATATTAACACACACACAAAAAATGAATAGTTATCTAAATCAACTGATATGAAATGCTTATATCGCGGTATGTTTTTCAGCCATATTGTCGAGCCGTAGAATTTTTTTATTGTACTATTAACATTTTAAGATAACACCAAATGAAAAAAAACATAAAAGTGTTTGCAAAACTATTCACACCCTTGAACAAACATCTATGTATTTTCTTGGGGTTTTTAGTTTTTACATGGCAGACCGATAGAAAATAGTGCTTCAATGAAAGGTGGAAGGAAAATGATACAAGACTTTAAAAATATGTTGTTACAAATTAAAAATGTGTTGTGTTTTTTACTCAGTCCACTGTGTTAGGACTTTGTAGGACTGCCTTTTTCTGCATTCGCCTAAACATTTTCCCCAGTCTCATGTTTGTCTTTGTAAAAGCAGGTCTTTGCACAAATTGAGACTGAAAATGTTGGGTATCTTCACTCAAGTGAGTGTAGACTTTAACAATTTGATTTAATTTATTTAGAGCTATATCAGAGTAAAGCTGGGACTAATATATGCCATAGTTTCCAGATGTTTTTTTGTAAATAAATAAATAAATCTTATCTAAGAACCACATATTCTTTTATTTACGCTTCACAAACTACAAGTTGCAACTTGATAAAAAAAAAAAGTGTTAAGAAGTTCTAGAGGTATGAATAATTTTCCAAGGCGCAAATAATGATTAATATGGATGTATTTGATGGTAACAACACTCACACGTCAGAGAAGTTCCCAGGAGGTTTGTATTTCAGCATCCCCAGCAGTGATGACATCCTCTTCACCGTTTGTTCAGGCATTTCTTCTCGGATATCCATGGCTTGCTACATGAATAATAAGACCAATCAAAGGTGTTAAATATAAACGATTAATTCACAAACGAACACAAACGTTACACAGTCTAGTTACCTTTGGGTCTATTTCAGATAGAACATCGTTTAAAATCTGCAGTAGCTGCATAGGCTCTAGAGAATCAAACGTGATGAGGTTAAAGTTTTTCCTGAATGGCTCCATGTTCAGTTGTTGAACGATGAATTTCAGTTGTTCGCTCATAGTTGGACTTTCGATGTGTGATTCCTAGATAAACGAGCTCTTCGTGTTGTGGATTAGCGAGCTAACCAGCTAACGCTAACGTAAAAAAAGCCCCCTGTCGATAACAAAGTTAGCCTAGCTGGCCTGACCAACACAAAATATTATTTAAAGGTTTTCTGGTAACGTCGGCACCGACTAACAAATCAGATTTCTTTAGGTCCTTTTCACACGTTTCCGAATTGCTAAGTCAATAAAAAAAAGAGCAGAGCTGTTGTTATATGCTCCATGGATACCGTACAGGCGTCATGACTTGGTTGCTAACAGGAAGTGCCGTATTGGTTAGTTCAATAAAATTGGGTTTTCTATTATCTCTTTGACTTAATGCCATAAGCAAAATGTATTTAAAAACATGTATTATTATTATTATTATTATTATTATTATTATTATTATTATTATTATTATTATTATTATTATTATTATTTTTATTTA
>NW_006800248.1:113486-182175 GCF_000485575.1 Poecilia formosa | reverse complement strand
GGAGCTCACCTGGCTGGACCAAATGAAAGGTTTTTCAGATTCACTAAGAGCAATGAAATAGCCCTTTATTCGAGTGCCGAATTAAATGCCTCTAACCGTACAGCATTTTAAGCGTCGTTTATACGTGTGTACAAACCATTTCGAGCGTGAAAACTGAGGATTGCATTTGAACGCAGCAGCTGACTCAGATTGAACCGTAAGGTGGCGATGTGTTCACGAGGCAGCCACAGTTGTAAACTGTAGCGGGGATTAAGCGGAGTTTTCACAGCACACAACTGAAAGTGCACGGCTGCTGTGACTAAACTCACATGTCTGGAGCTACTGGAAAAGAGGAAAAGATTAGAACGACCCAGAGACATATTTAGTTTGAGGAACATGTAAGGTTCGTTTTTTCTTTCTCTGCCCACCTGACCTGGACTGGCCATTCGAAGACACTTTTCACTTTAAGTGTTTCTCCTGTTTAACGCAAGCTGAGTCAAATTTACTATTTTAACTTGACTTGACATCCTCTCAAGGTGTTTTGCTTCTTAGCTCTAACTGTTCACAGTTAGAAAACAGCCCATGGCGATTAAAGCTCGTCTTTTATGTATTTGAGGCATAAATCTGAACGGGCTTCAGTGGCCCCTCCTCTTTGAGCTGCGACCAAACAGCAGAGAGCTGCGAGTCAGTCTGACACCAGACCCAAAGGCAGACAGAAGATCTCCAGAGACCGCACTGCCTCCTCTTGGGCTCGAGCTGAAAAACTGGGAGAAACTCACATGTGTTGGACTTGGCGGTAATAAGATATCACCCGTGATTTCTGCATGACTTTATCTTTTTCTTAATGTGCTGCTAAACTATGGAAGCTGTGAGTTGTAAACACTCTGGCGCAGTAGAAGCTGTAGATCGGTGTATCTCTCTGTTATTGGTAGATTGAGGCGTTTATATACGAGTCTTCACAATGGTGGAACCGTTGGGGTTTGTGGAGGCATGGAGAGCCCAGTTCCCTGAGTCTGATCCGCCTAAAATGGACCTTGGCTCGCTGGGGCATATTGAACAGGAGCTGGACAAATGCAAGTCCTCCATCCGGCACTTGGAGAAAGAAGTCAACAAAGAGCGTTTTCGGATGATCTACCTTCAGACTCTTCTGGCTAAAGAAAGGAAATCCTACGATGGACAGAGATGGGGATTTAAAAAGATGCCATCAACGAATGACAGAGATCTGTCCAGCAGTGGGTCAGAAAACAGGAGGTCCTACACTGAAGAGGCACCAACAGATGAGCAGAAGCAGAGAGGCTCCTGCAAGACTCAGAGAAACACTGGACATCCAGAGGAGGTGGTGGATGGTTTGTGCCTGGCGAAACAGAAAGAAAGGATGTCACCTGTTCGCCATGACTCCGAGCCCCCTGACTTCCCACTTGGCACGGGGTCTGTGGCGGCCCTGAGGTCCAACTTTGAGCGCATCAGGAGAGCCAACTCTCACACAGCCGGAGACAGCAGGGGGTTGTCGGTGATGGGGAGCCAGGAGAAGCCCTTCTACGTGAACATGGAGTACCATCACGAGCGAGGCCTGGTCAGGGTAAACGACAAGGAAGTCTCGGATAAGATCAGCACCCTGGGCAGCCAGGCCATGCAGATGGAGCGGAAGAGGTCCTTGCATTCCCTGCCGGGGAACCTGTCTGCTGCTGTGGGGGACCTTGCCAAGCCTGTTCAGAGAGGCAGGTCCACTGAAGGGAGCTGCAACTTCAATGGGTCGCCCGACGACCCAGAGGCCAGCCCACATTTCCTGAAAGACGGGGCGATCAGGTCCGCCGAGGGGAGGTCGGACAGACAGCCGGTGGAATGCCAGCCTTACACCAGCGTATACGTCGGAGGAATGATGGGTGAAGGGGACACTCGGGTGATCCACATCAGGGACCGCAGCATGGACGAGGATCCTCACCTCACCTGGCCAAGGTGTTCCTACTCTCCCGGGAGCTTCGACGATGTTGGGGGCGGCTATACACCGGACTGCAGCTCCAACGAGAACCTGACCTCCAGCGAGGAGGACTTCTCCTCCGGCCAGTCCAGCCAAGTGTCTCCCAGCCCGACTACCTACCCTATGTTCAGGGAGAAGAGCCGCTCTCCCTCCCAACACTCCCAGCTGTCCATCGACAGTGGCAGCCCGCCTACCCCTCTGTCCCAGAAATGTCTGAAGCAGCATGGCGTCCCCTCCATTATCGGGGTCCGTAAGAGGGGCCACATGTGGCCCAGTGATGGGGACTCCACCACATCCAGCAGGACCTCCCATGACAACAGTGTTCAAGGAGATCTGGGTAGGTTGCTGCAGAACACACACACATTCTCTGATTCTTTTAGTTCTCAGAAGTTAAGACACAAAAGTAGAAATGCATCAATCAGGCCTCACCTGCCCAATATTGATTCTGGTATTCCTCATTGTCTGGCCTGCTGATGATGATTTTGATTGAATTATTAAATAGGGGTGCACCGATAAATCTGCCCTGATTTCCTTAATGTTGGGACATCAGTGATCAGCCGATACTTGTATGTGAAGCCACTTTTCCACCAATTTTACCTACCTTTGAAAAGGTCTTAAAATCAGCCAGTGTTCTCTTTTGCTCTGCCTTGAGAGAACGTTTGACTGACAGACATGCCCTCCAGCTCAGGTCTGCATGTTTGTGGTTAACAATAGCCTCCCCAATGCTGCCAAGTCAGCATTGGGGTGGCTATTTAGCTATATTCAGACAAAAAAAATTGGTATCGGACAAAATCGGATTCAGCAGGTCAGGCTTTGTAAAGATCGGTAATGGGTGCGCCCTACTATTAAATACTATTAAAAATAAACTTCAAACCATATATGATAGAAACTCTTGCCTTAATGTGTTGGGAGGAGGAAAATATTTCCATATTTGACCTGTCGATCACTAATCAGAGCCAATCAACGGGTCCCTTATCTCTGTACTATACAGTGTGTCTAATAGCAGAAGATGATAATGGAGTAGAAGTGACTTTAGGTCCTTCTTCAGTTAATCTGCCAGAGATTTGAACCAAACTTTTTTTTATTTATCAAATACTGAAATCTCCAAATTTCACTTCCCTGGTCATGAACTTCATCAAAAGCAAGAACTTCCTCCATGTTTTGTTTAGAACTACATCAACCAATAGAATTTCTCTGATGCCCTGTGCTTTCAAGTTAGCACAGGGCATCAGAGACGGTTATCCTTTTGAAACATAAATGGAGATAATCTTGTGGTTCTTTTCTGGTCTTTTGGAGTCGGAGCATCTACCTCCATCGCTGAGGTCTCTGGTAACATCTTTATTAAAGAGACTCTTTAATCACTAAAATTAAACACAGCAGTGCGTGACAGAGAGTGAGTCACTGATGCGTAAAATGCACCTGCAATCTCTTTAATGTTGTCCTCGTTTTTGGGCCCCAACGTGTTTAAATCCGTCCTAAAGTGTTTTCCTCTGGAGTTGGGATTAATATGCATTGACACAGTTTCTGAACAAACTTGAGGTTTTCAGACTGGGTTCGCCAGAGGGGAGGGGAAGTGTTTTACTCCATCATATGTGGCCTATTAAAAGAAAAAAAAAAAGGAGGACATGTCTGATTAAAATTCATTTTACTTATTTTTTTTTAATGAGAGTTTTATTTTCTCCTTCTAGCGTCTATTAACTCTTTCCTGGGAGGTCTTATCGTCGCCTGTAAAAGGACGTTGCCTTGATGAGAAACGTGCTTTTGCATCCTTTGAAATCTCGCAGTCTAAACAGAGTCACCCTCACTTTTTCATCCCCTTTTCTGCCCTTTTGCCCTCTGAGTGCCGCGTTACATTCAAGGGGATGCAGTGAGGCGGTGGGCGCCCCGGGCCTTCGCGGTCGCGCGTTCCTCTCCACCCGGAGAGTTTTTGTGTCAGCTCACATCGGCGTTGTTGTCCTCGCCACGGAGTAATTAACTTAAAAGGGTTTGTCTAGCGTGATAAATTTAGGGAGGCCTTTTGTAAAGGGGAGGGGTTGAAAAGAGCCCAGACATCTCGGTGCTTTAAAAAAAAAAAGAGGATGGCTAAGCTCTAAGTGTGTCACGTGGCCTCTAATCAAAACGGCAGCCATCAGAGTTTCCTGGTGAGATGTGTGAACACAATAGAGGAATCAGTCATTAAGTGGAGGTATTGGCACGGTAACTATTTAACTGTGTTAATTGCGATAAGAAAAGTGGCATTTTAGTCCTGATGGAAGGTTTCCCTCCTTTGAGAAAGTTTGTTTAAGCCAGACATTTAGCTGAAGTCCAACACCCCCACTTAGTCAGGTTTTCTGGTTGTTTTGTGTCTGCATACGAATCCATCAAGCCAAAAGCCATCCTCCAAATGCTCAGGCTTTTTTTTTAGCATCTTTAAGGTGAGAATTTCACATGGATGTGTTGTCACTGGCTGAAGCCACCCACTGCCCACGGTGGATGTGATCTGGGCACCGCCTCGCTTATATTAGATGACGGAAATGGGTAAGTGACTGTTTCAGTGTGAAAGCGATCCACTGAGGATTGGGTTAAACAGATGAGCAGGATAGTGTTTTTTTTTTTAGTCAGCCTAAAGCTTCTTGACTCAGAACATGTGACCAACAGGGTAGATATTCAGTGACATAATCAGCATTAAGTGTAAACTAGCGTGATGCTTGCATGACTATGTTGAGATCGTTTATCAAACATTTCATTTCAAATACTGTAGAAGGAGGAGGAAAGTTTGCACAAAATTAACTTGATTGGTCTATAAAGCAAACTTCTCTCAGTTGTCATAGCGATGAGGAGTGTGAAATACATCTGGCATTGAGTGGCTGTGATGGTTTTCTTTTGTCTACCATTTCTATGGTCAGCAGTGGGACTGAACGCTCACAGCTGTTACAGCAGGCAGCGGCTCATCCTGTCACCAGTCAGTCGACCTTCCCTGTGTTAAAAAAAAATCTCTGCTTCCACACTTTCTGCGATGTGTCGTTCTCTTCCACACACACACATACTGAGTCGCCCTGTCTCGCAGCCCGGCCTCGCAGCTTTTGTTCAGGGTTTGTGACATAATGGCACAGCTGTCTCATGTGGACCTTGCTCTGTGGATTACCAGAAGTCTGGATTTACTTTGTGATTTTGTAACGACATTAGGGTGCACACTGCTGGATTAGGATTCGGGCTGGAGGCTAGGTTTTTTATTTTATTTTTTATTTTGGAGAAACTGCTCTTTGTTTGTGGCTTTGTGGCTTTGTAAGCAGCATTTGGAATAGTTGATTTTGGTTGCACTTATCGTTAAATGATGCAAAATAAACTCTCAGTGCTGTAATCATGCTTTTAAGCCTCATATATTGGACTGTTGCAAGCAGTGAAATGAGCTGCGAATCACCTGTCACAATAACAAATTTTGCTGGACAATCAAATGTAGGAATTGTTGCGATAAATGAGAAACATTGTCATTCTCAACTAATATAATAATAAAAATGGATTCATAATAATAATGTGAGTACACCCACTGAAAGATCAAACAAATTTAAATTTCTAAAGAACATGTAACACTGAAACCGGAAGACATTTTAAATATTCAAAATAAACCAAAACGAGTGGAACAACAATTAAACATTGTATTTCAAAACTGAAAAATTGTAAATCATACGATTAATTCACGTATTGTTTATTGTGACGGGTACAGCTTTAAATGTTCCAAAACACACAAATATGAAAGGAAAAAAACCAGAAGCAACTGGCTGCACTCAGGTGGGAGGTCCTGCTGAAATCACATCTGTTAAGTCAAACTCTCTACAAATCTAGACTTTATAGAACACAAAGGCACAGGAGACAATATTTATGTTTTTGCTCCTCATCTAAAACTGGATGTGTGGTGGAAAACCAGTGCTGGACAATCCCTCCATAAAGCAAAAATATGGGTGTGTGGATGCACATGACAGCTGGTCAGAGTTGATGGAAAGATGGAGATAAATAATGTGGTGTAGGAAGAAAACATGCTGCTAAACTGCGAAAGGGTTGAGGCTGGAGCAGACTTTCAGCTTCCTGGAAGAAAACAAACCTTAACATGGAACCAGAGCACAGTCATGTGTTAAAACGGGCTAGTAAAAGTCCACAACTCCAGCATGGGAAAAGATTAGGCATGCAGTCTCCAGCCAGTCTAACTCAGGTCAAAGTACTGACTCAGGGGGACTGAATCCAAACAATTTTCCGATTTTTTTAATTTAATTTTATTTTATTTTATTTTATTTTGGGGAAAATGAACATTAAAAACCATGTATTGTTTTTCTTCCACTCTCCAAAAGAGAGTGGAAGAAAAACAAAGACAGACCAGTTTAATGTTGGTCTGTCATGTAAAATTACAGCGGAATGCGTTCATGTTTGTTGTAATGTAACAAAAACAGAAAATGTGAAGTGTACTCCTGGAATACTCTAACCTTCATTTCGTTTAAAGGAAGAGAATGATTTAAAAATCAACTTTTTTGAGATTTACATCATGTTATAATGTCATTCCCTCATCAAAAACCCACCTGGAGTGTTGCTTTAATTCGTTCATGCATATTTGAGAAATCCTTTAATCCTTTACTCTGGGGCTAGGCCCCACTGTACAAAACACCTGGAGGGACCTAGCCCCGCCTTCGAGATGCAGCTCCTCCTTGGAGCTGTGGTCCACAAGTTTCCAAGCTCCCACCTCACAGAGCAGCCATCCCCCACGAATCCCCCTCTCAGCTCCTTCAGACTAGCCAGGTGCAATTAGCAAACACCTGGTGGAACTGCATATCTGCTGAGCTCATTAAAGGAGCTACTTCTCAGTGGAACTCTGATAAAAATGTTGTTAAAGGGTTAATAGAGGAGCCATGTTCCTGAAGGCGGAGTTTCAGAAAAGGACAGAAGCTTTTAAAGAGACAACAGTCCAATTTCAAGGTGTTAAATTATTAAGTGATAATAACTGAAGTTATCATAGTTACTTGATTGTGCTATAAATTGGGACTATGTGCCCAGAAAGTACATAATATTGCCCCTTTAAATTGATGTTAATAGTAAACATAGATGACTAGATGAGGGTTTTTGCTGTTGATAATCCACACTGCACCAGACAGAAGTGACATGGCTTCCTGATGCGCAGATGATTCACTGCGCATCTGGTGTGGGGGCTGTTTCTGTCTTCAGCAAAAACGTGTGATTGTTTTTTTTTGTTGTTTTTTTTACCGTTGGCTACGTCTCCTTGTTGCTGCAGACAAAGCCATGCTTGTCCTGGTGTCTCTTGACTTCATTTTCCTCTTGTCTTCCCAAAATGGCCCGTCTGTGGAACTGACACACTTCAGCAGATTTTTACCCTGAGAGCGGTAGAAATGAGCGTTGTCTCCTGCTTTCTGGTTATCTAGGCCAAATGCCAACCCCAGCTGTGAACGTAGCTGCCGATTAGCGGTGGACCTTTAAAGAGGCCATCCCTCTGATGGGTTATATTTGCCATAATTAATTATCATCACGACACAGTCATGCCTGTGGCTCTTAAGGAGTTCTGCCGCTGAGGAAGGGTCTTTGCTCTCTCAGGGTTAAATCTGTACGTTTGTAACTTTTATAAAAAATGTGTGGTGTTTTGGTGCATATTTGTTAAAAACTATCTCCATGTTGTGACTCTATAACATAAGACAGATGAGATGTTAAAAGATCAATCTCCTCCAGCCCCTCCCTGAGCTGCTGTTACGTCTGAAGAAATGCACGACTCCTGACCAAAAGCAACCAATTGGAGCCAAGAGGCAGGTCTTAATGCTGTCAATCAATCTAATGTACTTGCTGCTCAAATGTTAATGGTGTAGAAAGGACTTACTGTGACAGGAAACTGTTTGTCCGTGCTAACTGAGCATTCACAGCTAGGCTCTTCTAGCAAATGAAGGGTGATTGACGGCGCTAAGACCGGCCCCCTGACTCTGATTATTTGTCATTGGGAGAAGGCAGAGGAGCTCGTTTTTTTTTTGTTTGTTTTTTTACATATTATCTCTCTCATACCATACTTCCACAACACAGTGACAGTTTCAACAAATATATATTTTTTTCACAAACGTTACTGCAGCTTTAATATAATGCAAAAAAGACGCATTATATTCTGACGCAGTTGGAAAAAATGGGATGCAAAACCTCCCATTAGGTTAATAATAATTCCCACAAAAAATAAAATAAAAACACCAATTTGTCTTTTTGGATGCATTTATCCTGGAGCGCCTTGGTCAGGATGCTGCGCGGGTTTTCCTGTAAACGCGTCTGTCTGGGACGATGTCTGTCTGCTTCAGACCGGAGGCTGGCTCAATCTGCCGCCTCAGCAAGACTCGCGCCATCAAACCCAGTTAACTGCAGACTCGTGGATATTTGATGTCCCTCGTGGAAGCCCAGACAGACCTATCGTTGTTACCTGGATGTGAACGCCTGAGCTCCAGCGGTCAGGGCAGGGGGTCAGAGCCAAAGAATTCAGCCTCTCCCTTTCCTAAAGTAAACGTGGGCGTACAAGAGGAAGTCCAACAGGGCAACTCTGCATTTGTGTGAAAGTAAGGCACCTGTTCTCCTTTTCAGCGCTCAGAAGCTGGCAGCTCATCAGTACACCAGACCAGGCCTCCCCAGCTGCTCTGGCAGTGGAAGGCATGAATAGTCTTTGTGTTCCCCTTGTCGATCAGAAAGCACAACAGAAAAGCTCGTTGGGACTGTTGATTCTGAACGCTGCTGTTCATCTCACACCGTTCCCGTACGCATCGTAACGTACGACTCTCCGTAGATGATCTGGAGGGAAAACAAATGTGTGGCATGTTTTTGGAGGGCTGCAGGGCTTCCGTCCCTCGTGCTCAGCCTCGGCCCTCTGGACTTGCAGGCTGGGCTCCCCTCCCTCGGTCCCCTTGCTCAAAGGGCCCTCTGTGCTGCAGGCTGGCAGGCCAAGTGTTTATGGAATGTCTCAGCTGCTTGCGGGGTGTGGGGGGGAAGTGGATGTTAAGTGCTCTATGAGTTCACCTCCATTGTAGGGGAGCTTGCTTGTTTGTGAGATGCTAAGAGTTTTATATTTTTGGCTAAACTTTGAACTCAAAACAACTCAGTTGGTAATGAATACAAATGGAGACGCATTCTGCCAGATATGTTCACTTATTATTGTTTTTTAAATTTTATCAACTTTTTGACATTTCATCACAAGTGCAAAGTTAAATGTCTTCTGTTGTGATTTTATGCGACTGACCGGCACAATGCAGCGCATAATCAAGAAATTGGAGACATATGATGCATGGTTCTCCCACTTTGTTTACAAACAAAAATCTGAAAAGTGTGGTGTGTATGTGTATTCAGGTAACTACAGTTCACTGTAGTTACCTGAACCTCTACCCTGGTTGCAAGCCTCCCACAGCCTCTAACATCTTACTGTGTTTTGCTCCATCTTCCAAACAATGTGGCCATTAGCTGTGTCTCCGTTTGCTTAATGGAAATACACCAATTTCAAATAAACTGATAACTTGCAGTTTTGAGTATTGGCCGATTACTCATATTGAGCCGATATGATATCAGCACAAAACATAAATACTCTTATTACTTGTTCAGATTCAAATTCTATAATACTTTAATTTATCCCAAAGGGAAATTAAATGTTGTTGTAAGTCATTAATTTAGATTCTTCAAAGACTTATTGAAGATGGTGATGATCTGCAGCAGTCTGTACTGCACTGAGTCTGAAGAAGCCTCTGACTGAAGATGCTCTGTAGTGTGACATGTTAGAAAGGGTTTGATCAAGTGATGTTACTCAAACAGAGAACAATAGTCAACAACAACAGGTTTGAGAATAACGGACCCATATATTAATAACCAATTGGTCGGAGATTTTAGCTGCAGGCTAATACAATCAGATACTTATTTCTTTGGCTGATATTGGACCGATTTCCAATGTCAATATCGGATCTCCATCAACAAGTGAACTCGACTTAATGAAGCTCATGTAACATCCAGAAACCTTTGCACAGATTTTGTGGAGTCTTGTATCCTTAAATCTAACTGTTAAGCAAAGTAAATCTGAAATGTTTTCATTAATCCAGTCCTGGCCCGGTGCTCTGGTAAATGAAACACTGCGTTAAATTCTCTGTCTCCAGGCAGATTATGACAGTCAATCATATTGAAGCACATCAGGTGAGCTTCGTTCACTAATATTTAATCCCTCTTAGACATCCACATGAATATTTCAGTGAACCAAGAGGTCGCCGATTTCTTCTCGTCTCCGCTCACGTCAAAACAGCGATGTCATCTGTCAATTATAATTTAAACAAAATGTTTGACGTAACTGCGCTGCTTCTAGTGCAAATGATGAATTCAGAAAGTGAGTTCAATAAGATTGATTCCTGTTTATCACACTCCTTTTGCACACTTTTGTTTATTTTTCCAGATTGCAGCGGCTATCAGGCACTGTTTTCTTTTAATGTGGCGCGTTATGAGCTTAAGTCTGACCACCCTGAGCTATTTCAATGTACCCTGATTAGTAGCTGCACGGAGCTGGGCTGCTGCTCAGTTCTGACCCTCACCGCTCAACGGCTGGTGATAATTTTAGGTTTTCTCACAGTGAAACTGAACCATGTGCTGGTGGACCTCAGCAGAACTCTGGTGCAGAGGGCCTTGTAGTTCAGCTGATGCCTTACGTAAGCCACAGGGTGCAACACTGTTACACTCTGCCTGAACACACACAGCTTGTGTCTGGATTTGGCATGTCAGAAGGCCTGGTTACAGGAGGAGGCAAAATTAGCTTTTACAGAGTTTACATGTAAAAGTCAAGGGAGCATTCACACCAACCGTTTTAATCCAACTCCAGTTTGTTTGTCTAAAAAGTTTGTTTTGGGAAGTTTGCTTTTTTTTCCAATCGAAAAAGCAAACTTTTGTTCGGTTGAAGTGAACTCTGGTGCAAAATGTGAACGCCAAGTTCACCGGAGACTGCTCTAAAAGCAGGAAGTGGACAAAGCAAGGCATTCTGGGTAAATACAACCAAAACAAAGAAGAGAGTCTAGTGCTACTGGGAGAAATTACTTGTGGTTTTTTTGTCAAAGGCAGAAGAGACAACTGCTAAAATCTGATGCTACTCCGTTTTTGTTTACATTTTATGAAGAAGGAAGTTGTGCTCATGTCTTCTTGAGAGGTTTTTGTGTTGTTTCCTTCAATGATTCTTAGAGCAGCGCCACCAGAGGAGAGGAGGGGATCAGCTTTTTTTTTTTTTTTTTTAAGAGTTTGTTTCATTTAACACAATACAGTGTGAAAGAGAGCCACATCAACTGAAAATGTAACAAATGTTGCAACTTTTATCCACAATCAAACTGAGTCCACAGGGCTACTGGGTGTGAGAACACTCCAGTATAGTCCATCCAGAATATCCTGATCAGAACAACTTCAGGTCATGTGGATCATTCCTGAGATGTTTTTTTCTTTTCCACGGCACAAGACGGATAAATACAGAGATTTACATTTCTATAAATGATAAATTTTTTTTATAACCCTACATTACTTAAAAGCAAAAGTTATAGTTTGAAGACATTAGTATCTGTTATTTTCCAACTTCTGCCAAAGATTTACTGTTGGATTTAAGTCTAGACTTTGACTGGACCATTTTAACACAAAAATATTGCTTGATCTAAATCAGTCCACTAAGTCTTGAGGTCTTTAGGAAGTTTTAGTAGGTTTTTTTTTCCAAGTATTCTTCAGCTCCATCCATATTTCCATAAACTCTCACCAGCTTCTCTGAGGAAAGGCATCCCTACAACTGATGTTAACACCACCGGAGGTGAGGGGGAGAGGATGGGGATTTCAGAATGATGTGCTGTGTTGTTATTTCCTCCAAAGTGCTTTGCATTTAGGCTGAAATGTAATATTTTGAGCACCTTGCTTCATGTTTTCTGTGTCTCCAACATGATTTTCCCGCTGTTCCCGTCTGCCACAATCCAGATGAGAATCCATTTTCCGGACCCATAAAGCCGTGGCTCTTACTGAGCCTTTTGCAGGTTATTATATGAAAGTGTTCTACTTTTCAGACGGAGACGGCGTCCTTCACTGGACATTTCTTCTCTCCTGTGAGTTCTGAAGGCTTAAATTTCATTTTCAGGCCTTTTCTGAGCTGCATAAATCAGACCTTGTTTATTCATAGGGACTTGTGATCAAATTTCCGTCCATCAGCCGACTTGTCCTCTGTGCGGGACGGTCAATATGTCCACAGCGGGGAGCGAGGAGTTTGCGTCGCACTCGTCTCTGTGCTCTCACGAGTTTGGGCTGCGTTCTGGTTTTCCTGTTGGTAAACCGGGCCGGGTGGGGGGAACATAGATGCTGCTATTCTGGTTCCAGCTGGGCTCAATCCATTGACCTTTTTGCTCCGTTGGGTTGTTACTCTTGGGAACTGGTGTCTGAAATCGATGCCATTAGTCGAACAAAATTGATATTTTCCCCCCGTGGTCTATGTTAAATCAGTGAGCAGATATTACACTGCAGCTTTTGACTCTGTTGTCCTCCAGCATGAATCAGCCGATCCTACACCAGAGTTATAATAGTTTTGGGTTTTTCATTATAGTTTAGTTTTATTTTGGTGCGACTTTTTGTCTAATTTACTTAGTTTGAGTTTTTAAGAGGTTGTCTGCTAGTTTTTAGCAATTATTAGTTAAATATTGTTTAGTTTTTATTAGTAGTTTTAGTTTTTCATACTTTACTTCAATTTTAGGTGCAAAATTAAAAAAGTCAAAGTATTGTATTGTGATTATACATCGATTGGGTTATGAATACTCAACAAAAAAATACAGTTTTAAAAGAAGTTATTCAATTATTGTTGAATTATTGTTTTTGGTTTTTTGTGGACTACAAGTACCGCCAAGGGGAGTATGGATTATTGTAATTTGCCGAAAGCTGACCAAGATTATTATAATTAACTAAAACGAATGACAAAAACTGAAATTGAGAAAACATTTGTGTTCACTAAAATAAGTGAAAACAATAATTAATGGGGAAAAAACTAACTGCATTGTGCATTTATAAAACTAACAAAAACATACCGATATAATCGATGTAACATCCTATCTCTAATTTTAATATGTTTAGTTAGTTTTAAAAACATGATATAGTTCCAGTTAGTTTTCCCCCATTAATTACCGTTTTTATTTCAGTTAGCGAAAATGTTTTCACTATTTCAGTTTTGGTTATTTGGTTAGTTTTAGTTAACTATAATAACCTTCAGATCGCTGCTGTGGTCTGAAACAGCTTTCATGCTAATCTCATTTTAAAGCTAAGCACAAGCTGTTAGTTTTAATACGAGTAAAAACAGAAAATTCGAGTCTCTCAAAGGCCGTGTTTTAATAAGACAGGGTTACTTAATTATTTAGGGTGATGGAGAAGCTGTGGTACTGGCGGCTTTATCTCTGCTGCACATCTGTCACTGCCCCTCTCTCTGTTTTATCATAATTCATCTATATGGATTAGGATCAGGGCTTTCACCGTGGCTTTGCTTTGTCATGAGGGTCCTACAGGACTTTTGTTGCTGTTCTGAACGGGTCTCTTGTTCACATGGTGCAGGAAGGAAAAGTACTTCACGGTGACTAATTGTTCTCAGAAGCAAGGCTCGAGAGTTCAGACCCACTTTGTTTGGCAGAGGGGTTTGTATATTCCTCTGCGTCTATTTTTAAGTCTGGGTGTCAGTAAGGTAAACAAAAGGAAAATCAGATGTTGCAATATATACCTGATTCATTGGAATAGGTTTAAATGAAATTCTTGAAAAACAGAATTAGAGTTCAGTGACGGTCCAAAGCAAAAGCGGCTCCTCTGTGATCCCCCGCTCTGCACGGCTCAAACCCACAGCTGTTAAGTCTTATGTAACGTCATTAGAATGTATTTATTACGTTTCGATTGCAGAGCTTGAAAGGGTTTTAAGCTGCGCATAGTTGGGTATTTGGGCAGACATGTCACGGTTATCACAGCCATCTTTACCACCCTCCAGCTTTTCGCCTAGTACTTTGAGGTCACGCAAACGGAGGGCTGTCCAGTTACAGTGGGTCCACCGCGGTGTTGAGGAGCGGTTCAATTCTTTAAGCCTCTAAGGGGGATTATATCTGTGAACATTATATTGGCTTTATTCTGTATGTATGTGTTGACTGATTTACAGAAAATCCATTGAAGGCAGATGAGCCTGTTATGTAAAATAGAAAGGAAGCATTTTAGGTCAAGGTAACGCAAATCTGAAACACCAGGAAGCAACGCTTCGTTGTCTTTAACCTTCGTTAGAATGCAAAGACTAAAATGAGATGAGCAGGTGTGTATATTGTATACATAGTTCTCATGTGGCGACACACTTCCAGGAGCTTTGTAGCTGACAGCCATCTTGGTAGATATCTGTTACTGTGGTGACAGTTGCTATGGAGTCGCTATGACACAAGCTTAGAACTAGCTCTCACCTCGTTCCTGTCTAAATCAGAAACAATAGGAGTACATTACAACTGCTACTCGACTACAAATTTTCAGTACTCTACCCTCCTCTATGTAATACTAGCATAAATATCAGTGATATTTACTGTAGTACTTACTAATGAACTAGCAAAATTAGCTTAACTAATGTAGCTTTTATCTGCAAGCTAAGGCGAACATGTAGCCTACGTGCGTTACTGCATTTTCTTACTCTGCCAGTCACCAGAACCTTGTTACTCACCTGAAGAGTTTGGAGAGCGTTTACAAATCTTTTGAAACACTGATTGTGTGCCTCCATGGATTACAGACCGCAAAGCTCCTCCATGGTTCACTGTGTCATAGGAGGAGATGGGAAGCAGACATGAGAGAGAAAAAAATCAGTTTAATCAATTTCTTTTTGAGTTTATGTATATTGCTAAACAAAATTAGGCTAATTTTAAATTAAATGTAATTAGCGTCTCGTTTTGACTTGATCTTAGTATCCCAACAATCCTGTTTAGATTATTAAGGTATTGTATGCTCTTAATATAATATTAATATTACCACCATCAAGATTTCTTAGATTTAAAAACATCACATTTCTCTCGGGACCATTTAGAACTGGTGTCAAATTTTGGGTTTGAGATTGAATGTCAGCAACATTAGATTCAAACCAAACTCATGAGTAAAATCTGTGCAGAAACAACAACCTCTTCTCAAGAAGAGACTATGTTTATCAGCGCTCATAAGATTGTTCCAAATACATAACCTTGTGGATCACCCTTTGAGTTGGCAGTAAAGATGACTGAGAATAGTTTTGTGAGAGGTTGCTCTGGAACCACAACCAGCTACTGCTGTCTGAGGCGTACCGGGGGGAAAGCTGTTGTAAAAACAGCATGTTAAACTGCTTCAAAAGCCATTTATTACTGTAGTTAAACTATGCATGCCCTTCAAAGTACGTGTGTGTGTGCGTGTGTGTGTGTGTGTGTAGGGGGGTGCTCTGTAAACACATAATGGCCGTGACTTCAGGAGGGGATGTGTTAGGAGCAGGAGTGAGGGGCTGTTTGTGCAGAGATGACCTTGTGTAGAAAGCCTGTTTCCTCTCTGGAGCAAAATGAATTACTGAATTTTCCGGGCAGACCTGCCTGGACATTTCCTCAGTAGGCGTCCTTGTGATCGCTACAACAACCGCTCTGGCTGAGGGTCTATTGTGATGTCGGCTTTCTCACACCGGCCGCAGCCAAGCGAGCGCCGTGTTTGAAACCCGTTTGCATGTGAGAGAGAAATGACCAGGTTCTGGGATGTAAGAACACATTTTGAAATCCTCCTCCGGATGTACTTCTGGTACTAAAGAGGTTCTGACAGTTACCTAGAGGAGGATGTGCTGCTGGTATTGACTAGGAAGCTGCTTGAACTACATTGGTGGGGGTTTTTTTTTCACCTTTGCCTCCTGAGGTTGGGTGTTTGTTGAGTTTCGTCCTTTTGGATTCACAGCAGAAACACGAAATCTCACCGAGTACTTTTAGTCTAGTTTCTATATCTTAATACACTCAAAATAAGACAAAACTAACTTTATAAGCAACTGTTCAACAAGATATATGAGTTTGTTTAAGTCAATAATTTCTTAATATTGATGAAAAAGTTCTAGTTCCGTTGGCAGATCATTTCCCTTATGGGACAAGACATTTTTTTCCTGTTATTCATGAAATAATCTGCTAATGGAGCAACTAATTTTCCATCAATATTAAGGAATTATTGACTCAAAACAAACTTGTATTTCCTGCTGAAAAGTTACTTATAAGTTATTTTCATAAGTTAGTCTCATTTCAAGTGTACAAAAGATGTTTGGACTAGAAACTAGACCAAAAATACTCGGTAGGATTCTGTGTTTTTGCAGGGTGACATGGCTCCGTCTTCCTCTTCTTTCCGGAATCCTTTATTGTCCTGTTTTCGTGCTGCGGTGAACCAAATTCACGGCCTCCTTAAAATACTCTGTGCAACAGTACGACAGATCTTAGACGTCCTCTTTCTTTGGACTATGGTTTTTGATGCTTTTCTATTCTATAAGCGAGCTGCCAAGTCCATGACAACAAGGCGATGATGATTATACATGTTGGTGAATCGGAGTGGCTGACTGTAATTACAGTACACAGAAGGCTGCTCATCTTAAAAAGACGCACTGACAAGTGTCGCATATATCCCTAACATGTTTTTCCAGTCCTGGCTGGCTGCGAGCATTTGTGTTGCAACACGACCCACACTCGGCTCTGCATTTTGCCTTTTTTTTTTTTAAACAGGATTCTGAAAGAAATCTGTTGTGTGAGTTTTGAGACTTCTCTAAATACGTGAATTATGAGTAAATATCACGCCAAGATACAAGATCTAGTTTCTTCACATCAACAAAAAAACAAATGTGAATGAAGGGGGACTGTATGCATATCCAGCAGGGCACGTGTGTTTGCCTTGCCTTTTCACTTGTTTATCCACCCATTGGCTTCACCTCGCTCACAGGGACAGGCTGGATTTAAGTAGGTCGCAGGTTTATAGAGGTTAACAAAGGACTTAAAATAAAACAGAAGAGCTTAATGCTGAGAGTTTATTGTCAGCTGTTCACATCATAATGACTACTGTAGTCCAGGTGAGGATTTTTCTTCACTTTTTTTGTATTTTAACTTGATTTTTCTGCACACAGCTCAGTTTGCCTCATTCCTTACGGTGAAATCTGAACAATACATAACACAAATATTGACATTATCAATTATTAGGGAGTTTCAATGTTGTACATGCTAACATCTGTCACACATGAATGTGAATTTAATGCACTTGATATATTCATGGCAAATTACAACAAAGACAGGACCATTGCATGGTTTTGTAAAGTCACACAAAGCTAACCGGACCCGCCCAAAGCAGCCGTAAGTCACATGGTAACGCAGCAAACATGTGGAACAAGGAGCTCCGGTCAAATGTATGGAAGCCCATAAGTGTGCACTTTAAAGTCATCCTTTCTACTTTTAAGTTTAAAATTACAGGTTTAGAAGTCATAATTTTCAAATTTATTATTTTGATTCAATTATGGGACCTTTGAATTATGGAGTGAAAGTTATAATTATGAGATTCAAACCTACAATTTTGACTTTCAAAGTCATCATTTTAAGATAGAAAGTCAAAATTGTGACATTTTATCTCAAAGTTGTAACTTTGATTCTGAAAATTATAATTTTAGTCTCATAATTATGACTTTGAATGTCATAAATTATGAATTTGAATCTCAAAATTATGACTGTCTCAAAATGCTGAAATTGAATTTTGAAATTATGACTATGAAAGTCAAAATTATGACTTATGATTTCATTTTATTTGAATAGGCTGACCTACTTGTTTTCATGCCACAAATAGGTTAGCCTCGCAAATGAGACGAAAATTAATTTATCTTTTTTGTGCCACAAGAAAATTGCAGCCCCAGGGAAACATGGAGGGAGCAGCATCATGTTCTGTGGATGCTTTGATTTCAGCTGGTCAGAGGTGAAGGGGATATGGAAGGAGCTAAATGCTATTTGCAGGACAAACCTGGATGAAAACCTGTTAGAGGTTAATAAAGACTTGAGGCTTGGATGGAGGTTCACCTTCAAGACCACAACCTTAAACATTTAGTCAGAGCGGCAGTAGAATGAGTTAAAAAACTGTAGAAACAGAGAAATTGTTCCTCCAACACTCTGTCTCATTTGACTGAGCCGTTTTCCAAAGAAGAATGGGCAAATATTCCAGGTTCAGCACAGATGTCATCCTGCAGTGACTTTACGATTCTCATTCCAGCTGGAAGTGGTGCTCCGGCTTGTTGCCTTGCCCATAATAATGTGTGTCTGTGTTAACTCCATGACCTAGCAGCATCTCCAGCTCATCATGTGACTATTGTGCTTTGTCTGCCCATTTTCTCCTAGACATGGAAAACCCTCCATCTTATGGCTACGACCTGGAGCATTCCGAGGAGCACCCGCCTCGCCACGAGCCTCTGTCCTTCAGCGGCTCGCCGTCCTCCTCACCGCGGCTCCGCTCCAAGAACCGGAACAGCCGGGACACGCACTCGTCCGGTTCTCTGGAGTCCACACAGTCGGTAAAGTTGCTGTGACCGACAACTCTGACACGTTGCCCATCATCTCCTGCTCCTCCGCTTTCCTCCTCTCTGCCGCTGCATTGTCCTTTGGTGTCCTCTGTCCACGCTCCAGTCCACAATGCTCATTATCTGCGCTTCTTCCTTCTGAGCATAAAGGTTGTTGCTTTGCTTTTTCTGCTGTCTGTTAACCGTTTCTTCTTCTTTTTTTTTGTTTTGCTTAAAAGTATGCTATCTTTCACACGGTTTATGATGTGTCTTGTCTGCTTGACCATTTCACACAACTTCTACACCAATCACCCAGCAGGTCCACAGATTAAATATTCTAAGAGAAAAAGCTGAAATATGCCCTCAATAAACATTCTTTTTATTTATTTATTTATTTATTTATTATTAAGTTTTATTTAGGGCTTGACAGTTTTTAAGAAATGAACCTGTGGAATAAACATTACTGCAAATGTTGTCACGGTATTCTCACAAATAAGAGGTTTTACATGGATTTTTATTTGACACACAAAGTAGTACTTGAATGGCAAGTGGGGAAAAAAAAGAACACATGCTTTACATGTGATCCAAAACTAAAAATCTGAAAAGTGTGGCTTGCATTTGTCACACAATCATCCCCCCTCTAAGCTCATACACAAACATCAGCAATATGGAAATAAACATCAGTTGTCGGCCCAGTTTAACTTATTGAACTGGTACTGATATGTCAATAAATTACTAACATCGGCCGATACCAATGTTAATGCTGATATATTGTGCATCCCATGTGTTAACACACAAATATGCTTTAAACTAAACTCTTCCACTGTGACTCTGACTGTACTGTGATAGCAATGAAGATTATGATTTAAAACCCTAATTATTACTTTAAAATAGCCTCTTGGCAATGATTGTATGACACAGCATTCATAGCGGCACAAACAAAAATATAATTTTTGAAAAATATTCAAGTTTACAACAGGATTCTTTAAGATGCCACTTGCTTTAAGAAACTGCTCACAGTAACATCATTTAGTCTTTTTTTATTAATTTGCTTATTTATTGATGTTCTCATGAAACAGTGGAGAAAATAGCAAAAATAACATTTCCCATCATACTGCCAGTTTTTTTTTATTTACCATCAATAACTGAAATTTATCATGATAAATCGATGACAATAAATCTACATTTTTAGGTAAGATAAGAAATCACAATCCACAATAAATGATAAGCAGTATGATACATGCTCACTCCTGCTTTGTGTTGGATTTTTCAGAATGAATCTGTTAAAACCTGCAACATTTCTGGTTGTAGAAAATGTAAAAAGGTTGAAGAGGTATCAACACTGCACCTTGTTGAACCCACACTACACCTTTTAATCTAAGTTACTAACTAATTTTATTATGAGATTTGCTTAAATTCAGGTAAATACAGATATATGTAAATGTTGATTCTTTGTGTTATTTCAGCTTCATTTTTGGTGAAAGATATGAACAAATCTGTCTGATCATAAATGGATCCATTTAGTTTGTCACAATTGCTGCATCAAGCTCAGTTAAATCACATCTAATGGGTTATTTCTGACGTGGTCCAAATAAATTTGCTTGTATCAGATTTAATTGCTGAATTAAAAGGTGTCAGAATGGCAAATTAAAATGGGAATGAAAGTACTTCATATATGTTTACATTGCAGTATTCTCTGTTTAATAGCTGAGGTGCTGTATAAAAGCAGAAATAAAAAAAAAAAAGTGCCAGCCGATGCACCCACATGCCACCAATTAAATGCAGAGCAGCATGTAGCTGCCAGATGGGGGAATGCTTTTCATTGTGAAGCGGGGCGTCAGTGAAAAGGCCGCACATAGTCAGCAAACACACTGTAGCCAAACAGATGTTGGAAAAAAAAAACCTAACATCACTACCCATTTTTTTGCCATGTTCCTCTCATATCTGCATTGTTCTTCTCTTCTGATGTGATTTTCAAAGCCTAAATGATGATGGCGGGTGGGGGCGGAGGGGGCTGGGCTTCTTTTTCATTCCAGCACACACAACAACAGAGTTATTACTGACAGAGTTATTCCAACTGAAATGAGCGATATCTTTGACCCGCTTCAAACAACTCCTTGTGGAGAGAGAGAAAACAAACATTTGTCTTTTTTAAGAGGTGAGGAGTGTCCGCTGCTGGCCTCCTGGAATGTAAAACTCCTACAGAGTGTGATCACGACTCCAGTTCCCGCATTGCCCAACAGCTAGTTAAGGTTTTCTGCTTGTGAGCAAGCTTTTAAAGCTTACGTTGCATTTCAATTTGTTGTCATTAATCATCTTGATTGAAAATTAAAAATGTCTTCATATCTCACAAGGGTTTTTTTTTTCCTTCCCCATCATTTCATGTTTGTATCAGGTGGAGCTGGAACAGGAAAAGGGGCAGGAGATGAGGAAGTGGGTTCTGTCTGGGATCCTGGCCAGCGAGGAAACTTACCTCAGCCACCTGGAGGCCCTGCTGATTGTATGTAACGACTCTTTATGCTGAAATGTCATTGGTCACATTCTGAAACGACCATAATATCCACAAGAGATGCAGCCAAATATTGTCTGGTCAGATTTTCAGATTGGTTGGTCACAACTCGTCACTAGCTGTTGAAACTGCTGAGAGAATAATACATTTTTAAGCTTAAATTACTAAATCATTGTCAAAATGTTCTAAGTACTAAGTAAGAATAATTAGACACATGCTAAGTTTAGATAATTGATATAATGTGCTTTTTAGATTTTCAAATCATTTTCTTCTCCCTTAGGATTTGTTTCGATAAACATGACAAATATTTAAGATGATCAAGTAAAAGGCATATAGCTAAGGGTTTTTTATTTTGCTTTTTTTCCACACATAAGCCCAAATTAAAGAAAAAAGTCACACAATTCTTAAAAAAAACAACAACAAAAAAACAAATTGATGGATGGCTAGCAGATGGCTCCAATTTGGTCCCAAAATGATAATTTTCAATTTGAGTGTAGTTTAAATGAATAAAAATCCAAAATAAAAAAAAAACTCAATGTGAAACGAGCCCATTACTTTAATATGAGGTGTAATATTTGTAAAACGTTAACAGTATACACAAAAAACGTTTTTGAGCCGCCTGGGCTACCGGTCCTGTAAGCCCTTTTTAATGTCTGGCTCAGCCTATAACTAAAATCTGGTTTTGCTGTCCTTAGTGGACAACAACTGGTCTAATGTGTTTTTATAACTGGTTGAATCGTGAACTCTAACCTGTTGTGGGGTTTTTGTAACTTCCTGGATGAGTCATCAATGCCTCATTGGAGTAACCGTGGCAACCAGCCATTCCAAGGAAGGCCTCCCTACTGCTCCCAAAGTTACAAAGAAATGGCTTTGTAACCATTTGGAAATTGACTCTTTTTCCTCATCTGTTCTTGAATTTCTTTAGATCAGGACGTGATACGTTTCCTTTTTAGCTCATTTTATGTTGTCAGACAAGTTTCCATATAACAAATTTCTTGTTCAAACAGGTTTAGAAGTAAAACAGGCCAACGTGTGGCTTGGGAAACTGAAGATTAAAATGTGGTTAATCAGTTAATTCATGGCTTAACCAGTGGAGGAGGGTATGGAAACTTTTTCATATAGGGCCATGATAATTTGGATGGTTTTTTTATTTATTAGTAAATAAAATAATCTGCTGTAACCTGAATATTATATTTACTCACATTGTGTCTGTCTGAAGTAATTTCTTTCAGGATTTAGCACATCTAAGTGAAAACAGAAGGAATCTTTATGAGAGGCCCCATGGGCCAAAACTTACAAACTCTCTTACACATACTATCAAACTCTCTTACACATACTATCAAACTCTCTTACACATACTATCAAACTCTCTTACACATACTATCAAACTCTCTTACACATACTATCAAACTTTCTTACACATACTATCAAACTCTCTTACACATACTGTCAAACTATCAAACTCTCTCACATTCACAGTCAAACTCACCTCCGGTTTATGTTTGATTCATGTTTCTCTCCTGCGGCTTTAAAAATGTAAAACTTTGTGTTAATAGATTTGCTAAAGAAAATCATGTATCTGAAAATAAGTTAAAACATATTATGTGGGCAAAAAATTCTGTAAACCACATATGTGCTACCTCAATCAAAATTGCTGACATTTGACATGCAAAAAAATCTTTCAGATTACATAAACAATACCTTACCAGGTACTTCTCTCACTTCAGGATAACACAGGGACAACCTCTATAAGACCAGTTTTAACTAAGGTTGCACATATGTGCTTTACAGGATTTTTTTTCAGTTACATAATGTCATTTTGCAAATTAATTAACGCAAAGCTTTAGCCTCCTATAGCTGCCAGAGAGAAACTTGACGTGTGAATCAAACATAAACTGGAGGTGTGCTTTTATTTTGAAAAGAGAGCGCCATAACTTGTGCTGTCGCGCACATTAAAATCGAGTGCAGGCTGGCTTTGCTGCCATTTCCAAAGAGGTGGCTAGGTTTATCCCACTGATAGATGGGGTTTCCGATGGTGGCTGTTGGCTTCTAAACACTTCTGATAATGCTGACATTACTGTGGGAGAGTTAACGATGTCATTTAAAATATTAGTTGCCTCTGTGAGTCACTGCCGCTCAGCTATTTTTCTGTCCGTAAAAACCCGCCTACTCCTGCCTGGGGTCCAATCAGAAACTGAAATTTTAAGTCAACTTCCATTGACTTAAAATACATGTAAGAGAGTTTGACTGTGAATGTAAGAGAGTTTGTAAGTTTTGGCCCATGGGTAAATGAATAAATCTCATAAATAAATAAATAAATACATAAATAAATAAATAAAGTCTGATAAATCTTTAAGTTGTCAGTTCCATTTTCACAGCATAATGCCTTTTTAGGTATTTCTTTTAGCTTTTTAAAAGAAATATATTAAGCATCTATCGTCTATTTGATCATTCACTGATTTAATACATTTAAATACCTAGAAGGAATTGTGCAAGATGGATCTAATTTGGGCTGCAACTCTTGTGTGAGACGATCCACGCCTGGGCAGATCCAGACATGGGCTTTCTGTCTGAACAAGACCGAAAGTCTAATTATGGGAGAAAAAAAATGTTCGGTTACATTCTACTTGCTCTAAAAATACCAATATTTGTTTGTCTAAAAGTTATTTTTTACCCTGCTGGTTATCAACAGCACGGATTTAACATATAAAATGAACAGATTTTCCCCAAAAATGAATTTCAAGTTTGGGGGAAAAAAACAAAAAACAAAAAAAAAAACAGAATAATTTAAAAAATCAAGCAGAAAAATGAACGGTGTAAAATAAAAATTTTATGACGATTTGCCTACTAGCAAAAACCAGAACACATTTTGCACTGCTATTAGATTACTAAAATAAAATTGACAGAAATCATTTAGAATATAATTTATGCTTCAGAAAATACTGACAAATCTGTACACATGAGCAATAAGAAATGTATCAAAAACATTTTCTGCATTCAAAGAAACAAAAATGCATATTAGTCAAAGCTTCAAAAAGTTAATAAATGAGTGATTTGAAGTACAGTATTTTAGAGTTTCGTCAATTGAAATTTAAATTGTTTAGGGCTGATAGGCTGTGGTTGCCTCTTGTAGCCCATGAAGCCCCTGAAGGCGGCAGCCACCACCTCCCAGCCCATGCTGACCATCCAGCAGATAGAGACCATTTTCTTCAACGTGCCTGAGCTCCACGAGATCCACAAGGACTTCTACGACGCTCTGCTGCCCCGAGTCCAAGACTGGAGCCACCAGCAGTGTGTGGGCGACCTCTTCCAGAAGCTGGTACACTGGTTTGGTTTTGATTTCACTACACCGGATTCAGTTGTGTTGCTCTCTTGAGTCCTCGTAAAAGTCAGAGGAAGTAGTGCCTTGTTTTTTTTTGGGGGGGGGGGGGGGGTTGCCATGGGTGATGACATCTAGGAGACAAGTCAACGTGTCTTGACAATGCTTCAACATGCAAAACTTGTTTTTCCACTCACCTTGATCCAACTTGAAGGAAATTGAGGCTAACGCTAAAAAAAACAAAAACAGAAATAAAGGAAGCTGGTGGGAAAATGGCTGGTATGAGTAAATTCTTGCAACAATAATCTTTTTTTCATTGCATTTGATTAATATTTACTTACAGCTCAAAAAAAAAAAAAAAACAAACAAAAAAACCCTTGCAATCTAAACCTTGTAAGGACGCTCTGCATTGAGTAAGGAGAAGCCCGGGATAGGGTGTGGGTTTTCCATCAAAGAGACCACCGTTTAGCACGTGAGCAACTTTCAACAAGCTAATTACAGCTCTGCTTAAATGTCATAACTTTGATCGCTAATGATTGCTTAAAGAGCAGAACACTTGCCGAGTGGAAAGGTGATGGTGTCTGGCTCTAATTATAACTTTTTTGTGTGGATCTCGTTGAAACTCACGTCTGATCCGAGTAGACTTCCTGGAGGCGTCCCCCAGCCAGATTAAAGAGCCGCTTCGCCACATTACAAGCAGTAAAGAAGTGCTCAGGGCTCCGTAGGAGGTTGAGCTACCTCGGCGAAGATGAAAGATTAAAGGCACACATGTAAAGGGGTTTATAAACGGCGGCCAATGCTGAATCAGAATCAGCTGGGTCGGCTAAGTGACGCACAGCGTGCTGTGCTCACCAATGCCCTTTAGTAACGTGCAAGTCTCTCTCTATGTTTGCCGCAGGCCAGCCAGCTCGGGGTGTACCGGGCCTTCGTGGACAACTATAAGGTTGCCGTGGAGACGGCAGACAAGTGCTGCCAGGCCAACGCCCAGTTTGCACAGATATCTGAGGTATGTGGAGCGGGGCCGCGGCATTCGGGGCTTTGCTGCCTGAGACAAGTGATGACGGGGCAGTTTTCTCTAGTCCTTTTCAGCAGCTGCAGTCAGTCAAGCTCGCTATGGATTAATCAGGGTGTTTGTTTTTTTTGTTCTCCCTCTTATCTCAGAATCTCAAGGTTAAAAACACAAAGGAATGCAAAGACCAGTCTGCTAAATATTCTCTGGAAAGTAAGTATTGAGTCGGATGAAATATCAACTTTCCTGGTACTGGAATCCATTTCTTTTTTTTTTTTGTTCACTGTGATGACTCCTCATCCACAGCTCTCCTCTACAAACCTGTGGACAGGGTGACACGCAGCACTCTTGTTCTCCATGTAAGTCAGTAATTGAAACCACGATTTTGCACGGGGGAATCCTTTTCAAAACTGAATTCCTTTTGATTTTTCTGTTTTGGCCTTTAGGACCTGCTGAAGCACACACCCTCCGGTCATCCAGACTACCCGCTGTTACAGGATGCCCTCCGCATCTCTCAGAACTTTTTGTCCAGTATTAATGAAGAGATCACCCCACGCAGACAGTCCATGACCGTTAAAAAGGGAGAGGTGAGTTTCTCATGAATTATGTTTAGAACTCTTCTTATATTGTGAAACCCTTGACGTTTTGGTACAAAGCTGTTTTGATCTTTATGAACTAAATGTGAGATGAAGGGGTCGAATCTTTTTGCTAAGACTTTACAAAATATTTTAGTGTCTACCCCCATCAGACTTATTGGTCTAAATGAAGAGCACTCTTCAGGATGTTTACCAGGTTTTAAGATCAATGTGATCATTGCTTGTCTCAGAGTGGGTGGGAGAATTTCAATTCTGAAATCTTCTTCATACATGTTGAAGAGTGGGGCTACAAGTTTGTCGAATTCAATGGGGAAGCTGTCAAGCCCAGGAGCTTTACCACTATTGATACTCTGTGTGGCCTGTGAAATTTCTTAAATCGTTAAATTTATGTCCAACTCCTTTTTTGTCTCTTCTGTGAGGAGGAGGATAAGACCAGAGGATGAACAGAGGAGGTCTTTATACTATTAATTGCTCTTTCATTTTGTATTTTCTTAATTCCCCATGCCAAGAGTTTCCCAGCTTTCTCTCCTTGGTCATAATAAGATTGCTTTAACCACATTAAACATTTTGCTGCTGCCTCATAAGATAATTTATTATATTCACTTTTTAAACGTAACAATTCACTCTGCTTTATTTGGTCATTGTTAGTATTTAAGTCTAATTCCAAAAATGTAATTTGGAATTAGACTTAAATTCCAAATTAATTTAAGTCTAATTAATTTAGACTTAAATTAATTAGTCTAAATTAGTTTAAAGTGCACAAGTATTTCTAAAAGCGTTATACGAACATATGGAAATATCTTGCATAACAATAAAGAAAAGAGAAAGAAATTCACTCCTGTGACTTATAGATATGTCAAAGATAAACTGGATAATTATGTCAGCTGAGGTATAGAAGTGCAGCTATCAATTATGAGCAGCTTATTTAGTAGTTCAGGAACTGAACCACTTACCAATAGAGTCAGTCCTATCCAGCATGTGTGCGGATTGTTCATGTCAGTCCTGAACCATTTCCAAAACCTCAAAATACATCTCATATCTTGAACCAACAAAATAAGGTTAGCATGGTGATGCAGTGGTTAGTGCTGCATCTTCATAGAAAAGAGATCTTAGTTCTTAACCAAGTGCCTCTTTCCGTGGATGTTTGCATGTTCTTCTCGTGTTAGTGGGGGTTTTCTCTGGGTGCTCTGTTTCCCCCCAAATTTCCAAAATCATGTAAATTGGGGTTATTGACCAATGTAAATTGTCTTCAAAAAAGGTAATTTCTGGAAAAGTTGAATTTGCAAACCATTTGGATTGGAGAAACACAAAAAGAGTAATATCCAGTGAGAGTTGAACTCTCCAAAGGTTGCCCTTTGTCACAAATTTCTAGGAGCCGTCAAGGTGTTGATGGGATCCATTTTGGTGGCCTTAGGATCGCGTCTGCAAAAAGGATTTCTTTTTGCAGATGTGATGAAGTCCTATTGGCTTCAACTGGCTGTTTCATACTTGGCTGTTTACTGAATGTAACTGTTTAAAAGTCTGTTAAAATAATTTTCAGTTAGTGTCACCGCAGTCACATTTAGCTTATGGAAAAAGTGCCCATCACAAAAATCCCCAAAGGTGTGGTTTATAGACAAGTGCGAGGTATATAACTGCAGCATATGTGGGAATAGATATCTGTAATTTAAATGCAAGCTAAGGTAGGATTCAGTCCAGACAGGAGTCTGTTTTATTATTATTTTATAAAGATTGTTTGAATTTCTGTCAGTAATAAATATGTTGTTTTAGTTGTGCAATTCTAAAAAGGGCAAAGTGGGAGAAAACCCTATCACTCAATGAAATGAAGCTAACTAGCTCATCACTGAACACAATGTTGCTCACCTTTTTCACTGGGACAGGAGAGAGGTTATACTGGTATCGGGGTTAGAACTGCTGCTGACTGATTCATCTGTTGTTAAGTGTGGTAAAAGGTACAGGTACAAGTTAAATATATGGATATGTTGGTAATTTTTTTCCTTTTGTTCTTTAAATGCTAGAGAAATGGAGGCAAACAGCACTCTGTAGCTAAGCTAACTATGCTAAGTGGTTGATAATCTCTCATAGCCTACCCACCTCTCTTGGAGAAAAACTGGGCTACAAATTGACACTCTTGTCTTTTTTCTCTCTCTTTCTTTAAAAACCTCACTTTATAATTTTTTTGGCAGCATAGTAACTGCAGCAGTCATTCTTTTTTTCTTTTCTTTTTTCTTGTAGCAGTAGTGTTCTTGTTCTAACTTTGCTGAACATTGGAACGAACCATTTCATTTAGATACAGGGAGGTGTTCAGTGAAAATATGGATATGTGCTTTTTGGTCTGGGAGTGGTAACATTTACTTTTTACTTCTAAAAACAATTCAAAAAACACAATACAACTAATTTTGTAATTGACAGGACCCCATTCCCCCCCTATTTCTATGAAGAAAAAAATTACTATTTTATGGTGGCCCCCTGTTGGTCAGGGACCCTTGGAATTGTCCTAACTTTCCCCCCTTACCGGGCCTCTGGATGTGAAGCAGAAAGACATGCATCCCCATGCATTAAATTAAACAATGATGGGACCTTAAAATGGATCAACAGCTGTTCCTCGTTTCAACTTTAATATTGTAAATTAATATGAAGACATCATCATATGGACCTTCCCAAATGATGAAAGTCCACTTCATTTAATCTTCACTGAGCTAAACGGGAAACTGTCTGATTTCTACTGTAAATGTATCATGTGTCAGGATAGCGCATACAGAAAAAGACAGACCCATTAGAGAGGGAGGGGGTGAAGATGTGTAATAATTCCCCATGTGACTTCCAGGTTTACTGTCCCGCATTTTATTTGAAAAAAAAAAAAAAGAATTAAAAAAAAAAAATCCTCCTTGTGGATTTCAGGATCACACCTATAATTTCCTCCCTGCCCTGACAGTTGACGGTAAAAAAGCTGAGAGCACAAGGTGTCTGGAAGGCACAGTAAGACAGCAGCGTGAGTCAGGCCGCTGCTGACTCACTGGCCTGAATGCCTGTTGCGAAAACAAGCAGGCCGTTCAGGAAGCAGCACAAACACTGGAGGCTAAGAGGTCTCCGTGTCGCACAACCAGAAAAATCTGCCGTTCTTCGCGCCGCGCTCACTCCCATCCTTCCCTGCTGTGGTGTCAAATGCGCTTCCCAGAAATCACCGGCATGTTGCCTTATCGACCAGGCTGTCGGACGGAGAAACCTTTTGCACTGGGTGGGCGTGCTGACTTGTCTGTGTTTCCTGACTGCCTTTTCCACTCCCTTTTGTAGAGCACACATCTTATTGCTTGGATTCAGATGGTCTGATTGGGAACTTCCTCTGTTCTTTCCTGGGAACTTATCCTGCCCAGAAGAATAGGATTTAAAGTTCCTAAGAAAAGTCTTTTGCGTGTTGTCTAAGGAAGCCTGAAACACCACCAAGAGATTTACTGATAACAAGCAAAGCCTTGACAATTTGCTTGAAAATTATGAGGTGGTTGTGGCAAATGACGAGCTGTTGGCTAAGTTTGTATCTCTGCTAATGTTTTTGCGCCGTAAGTGCCTGTAATTACCCCAACCATTAAAACCATAAGAGTTTATTTAACTTTTCCTCTTGTGCATACCCCAGCGCTTTACTTGTGCAGAAAAAAAAAGAAACAAAACAGACACTCGGTGTTTAAAGCGTGACATCTCGTGCAGCGATGGCTCCAAAAATTTTTTTTCCATCGGAATTATTGACTTGCGGTCATGCTTGCGTCCCCAAAAACAATAAGCGGAAGTAACCCTGGCGCGGCGCTTTAAATGCAGGACTCTGCCGCTGGATGCGCTTGATTTTCTCACCAGAGTGTTTGGAATGAGGCCGAGTTGAGCTGGAGCGTGCGGAGCGCGGCAGAGGAAAAACATGCCGCAGTGCTTTCCCTGTTTTTCTGCAGTTGTGGTTGATGTGGGGAGGCACTCTCACATGAGCAGTGCCTCAGCGCAGGGGTCAGAGGGCACTGGAAGAATTTAGGTGCACGCTCTTGCAAGATAAAAGTTCAGTTCCATTATATCCGCCTTGAACCTCACTGTTTGGTTTGACTTTGAATAGAATGTCAAACACTTATGTCTGTAATTGAATACAGACTCTCCTTACAAAGGAGCAGTATCATGTAAAATCAACTTTTTTGAGCTTTTCATCATGTTGCAATGTTATTCACTCCTCAAAAACATACCAGGAGTGTTGCCTTGATTCGTTTATGAATGTTTGAGAAATCCTTTTATCGCCCATGGCAACCATTCAGCTGTGCAAAACTCCTGGTTGGACCTAGCTCCACCTTCGGTACGCAGCTCCTCCTTAGAGCTGCTGTTTAAAAGTTTCCACTCACAGGGCCCCACTCCCACGCATATTCTCCACTCAGCTCCTTCAGACTAGCCAGCAGCAAATAGCAAACGCCTGCTAGAATGTCGTTTCAGCTGAGCTCATTATAGGAGCTACTTCTTAGTAGAATGCTGGTAAAAGCATTGTTGAAGGGTTGAAAGAGAAGCCATGTTGTGATGACTTCCTGAAGGTGGCATTTCAGAAAGAACAGAAGTTTTTCAAGATACAGAGGCCCAATTTCAAAGGGTTAATTTCTGTTCTGATGTTTGAATAGTCAGAAAACCATATTTTTCTACTTCTGCACTAATCCGCCAGATTATTCCAGTCAAAGTTCAGATCTAAATCCACTTGAGAATCCGTGGCCAGGCTTGAAAATTGAGCTATTTTTTAGCTTCTCCAATCCCAACCATTTTTCTTGCAAAAAAACATAAACCTGTTTCTTCTGTCCTGCATTTTATTTCACAGTTATGAACAATCTGTGTCCTTTTCTCACTCGAAATCCTGTTGAAACACATGGAGGTTTGTTGTCCACGACTGATTTGGTGTTTTTCTGTGGCAGAACCGGCAGCTGCTGAGGGATCGCTTCATGGTGGAGCTGGTGGAAGGGTCCAGGAAACTCCGTCACGTCTTCCTCTTCACCGACCTGCTGCTCTGCACCAAGCTGAAGAAACAGGCTGCAGGGTGAGTCCTGCTCAGAGGCGCTCTTGATCGGGCCTGAAACGATTAATCGGGTTAAACGCTAAGAATGGAGTCTAGAAATAATCGTCAACTGATTTTGTTATCGATGAATTGTTAACTGGAGTATACAGACTCAATAAAGAAAAAGGCACTTTGCTGAAAGAACAACAGCCAAAGCAGTAACTAAGCCACAACCTTACAAAAGCATACACGTTACATTTAAGTTTAACAAAAAAAACATTGACCCAGAACTCTTCAGGTGACATCGTTTTAGCTCCACCTGGCTCAAATCCTGTTAAAAAAACAAACAAAAAAAACAACAACCATGTAAAGCACCAATTATTAATCAGTTAATCCAAAAAAATAATCACCAGATCAGCTCTACACTGTACTACTGATGTTAAGTCGAGCAGAAAGGAATGATCCACGTGTTGTTTGTTGCTGCAAATTCTGTCTTTGCTACGAACAATTGAGTGTTCACCAAAGAAATGGTGTGTTATTGCATTTTTGGAAATAAAATGTCTATTTTCTTTGTTTTTGAAAAGAAATTGACTTGTTTAAGTGCGTCTTTTAATGTATCTCTAATATTAAAAAGCCTAAGTTGCTAAAGATTAATGGGTCCTAATCAAGATCAGTGATTTTCTGCTATTTTTCCTTCCAAAATCCTAATATAAGCTTTGCATGTCATTATTATTTCTACTTTTTGCATTGGAAAGTGAAAGATTATAACTGAGGCATTAGTTCAAAACACATTTAATGAGACAAGGAAACACATTACCATAATGGGGAGCCTTGAGAAGTTTTAATACGTTTGTCTTCTTAAAGAAAAGGGCAACAGTATGACTGCAAATGGTACATCCCGCTGGCCGACGTGACCTTCCAAACCATTGATGACTGTGAGTCCAGTCCCATCCCTCTGGTCCAGGACGAGGAGATCGATGCGATGAAAATCAAGATTTCCCAGATCAAGAATGAAATCCAGAGAGAGAGGGTGAGGATAATTCAACCCAAAAACAATAAAAACACCAACAGGAACACAGCATTCAAAAATAGTATGAGGAACTTAAACAGCACAGTGTGACTAGAGCAAAGTATCAAGTCTGTGACCCTGCAGAGCGATAACTCTATTCCTTTTTTTTTTTTTATATCTGTAGAGGACGACGAAAGGAGCTAAAGTCATAGAGCGGCTGAAGAAGAAGTTGTCTGAGCAAGAGTCGCTGCTGCTGCTCATGTCCCCCAACATGGCGTTCAGAGTGGCCAACAGAAACGGCAAAGTGAGTCACACTAACTACTAACCATGACATTGCACCAATTATAACAAATCTTTTTTTGTTAAAAATTTTGCGCAAAGTTGAATTTCGCAAAGCTGCAACAGGAACAAATCTTTTTGCATCACACGAGTCTACTGGCAGAAATGTTGAAGAAGACGACAGGAAGTGGAAGGAGGATGACGGTTTGTTTTGGGGGGTTTTTGGACAATGTGCAGCTGGCTCCACCAGAGCTCTCACTGCATCACGCTGTTCATAAAAGTCGTGTGTCATTCCAACGTGATGAATCCTCAGCTCTACTGCAAAATTTCTGACGACTATTTCCCCAAAACGCTGCATAAGTAGCTACTTCCAAGTAGGCGGGGCTTCTAGCTTCAATGCCTAAATAAGACTTCGATGTCCTCTGATTGGCTGACAGCTGTGGCTGAATTCTGAATATATATCATTTAACTATTTATTTCTGCTGCCACCATGATTTTTAATGACTTGTTGTGCAAACAAGCTCATTTACGTGTGATTTTATTTTCATTTCTTATTTAATGGAATCACCACAATTTCTAAATGTTGTTTTTTCAACATTAGAAGAATACAGACACAGTTTATATTCGACAGTCAGTAGCTGCATTTGTAACGAAAACAGCTACTGACTGGGTTTTAAAACACCATTGTGTTTATTTGATGATGATTTCAGGTGACAGCTTTTTAAGTTTGGTTTCTGCTGCCCTCTGTTGTTGATGGCTAAGAATTACAGGATGGAGCCATGACGATTGTTTCTCCTGCTTTTTGTCTTTCAGGGATTCACATTTCTGATCTCCTCTGATTACGAGCGGGCAGAGTGGAGGGAGATAATTCGCGAGCAGCAGAAGAAGTGTAAGTTTCATTCTGTTTTTCAAACTTTTTTTTCCCCTTTGTCTTTAGCAGCTGTGATCTCACTTCTCTCTCTCGCCCCAAAATGGCATCTTTCAGGCTTTAAGAGCTTCTCCTTGACCTCTCTGGAGCTGCAGATGCTCACAAACTCATGTGTGAAGCTCCAAACTGTTCACTCTATCCCAATGACCATGAATAAGGAAGGTGAGGGACCCACTTTGCCGCTTTTCATCCAGTTCATTTGAATAAACAACGTTTTGTATTTCCGTCGTTGACTTAAACTCCTCCTGCACAGATGACGAATCCTCTGGTTTGTACGGCTTCCTGAACGTCATCGTCCACTCTGCCTCTGGACTCAAACAAAGCTTAAGTAAGCAGTCCTTATCTTGTGTATTTGATCAGAGATCATGATCCCTGATGATTTTCGTTTTCCGTGTTGCTCTCTGTGCAGCTGCCAGCTGGGAGAGGAACAAGTGGGATTAGTCAGGAACGCTGCATACAAGCTGCCTTAGATACGTCTGTGGCCTCTCGCATAACTGCCCCGCTTTACACTTTATATCACAAAGGCTACTGGTGATGTAAAGTGTTTGTGTCAGAGATACTGTCTGACACAAACCTTCATCTACAGAGACAGTGAGACTGAGAGTAGACGCGTAAAAACAAGACAGGAACAGAAATTGTTGTTCGTCCAGAGGCATCATGCTGCCTCAGAGACACTTCCCTGAGACAGTGTAGCACAGAGGCAGCAAACGTATTTTATTTTGGGTCGTGTCAAGATCATGAGTGTTGTGCCAGAATGTGTTGATGAAACCTATTAGTAAACTGCTAAAATATTGAGAAATAGCTGTGGTCTGCACCCATGAGGGCCAATCACCGATACCTATCACCGATACCGATCACATAATTTTTTTTTTAAATCATAAACAGTACCGGTTACATTATGTGGAAAAAGGAACCATGAATTCACCTTAATTTAGACAAAAACTTGTTTTTAATAACTCTTTCCAAGAAGAAAACGAAACAAAACAGGCATTGTGCAAATTGTACTGCTGTTGATAATACTATCATTAACAGACTGATAACATATGAAGGCTCTGAAGAGGCTAAATAATGCAAAGAGCCAAAATAAAACCTCACTATTGCCAAAAAAATTAAAGAATAAAACATTCAAAGGCAAATACAGGTTCCATTATAATAAACAATCCAGAGTTACTGAATGAAAACTTCCTGTTAGCATGGCGGCTAGCTGATTACTGCTAGTTCTGATCGACTGTTTCTGACTGAGCGGAGTAATTATGCAGAACAGGGAGGAGATCGATTATTTTTAGAGACTATCTGTCTCATGTTAGGACAGCGAAAGTTTTAATACGTATGTAAAATTTATTTTTTTAGGTTAGATGCTGCAGCTTTAAGCAGAGGTTCGGTGTGAGTCTGTAGCGTAGCAGCGGTTCATCAGCGAGAGCAGAACCAGCGTCTTACATCGCAGCTCCAAGACTTAAATAATTTTGCGGGTTATTTGCTTAGCTTTCTGACCGTCGTGCTAATCCGGGTGAGTGTTTGTAGCTGTGCGCTGCTTTACCTGCTATCTGATCCTCCATATGTCTTTTTTACTGCAGTGAGCCTGGATGTAGCCAATCTCCGTCAAGTATGGCATTGTTTTTATGCCATATTAGATTCGTCGTGTTGATGCATTTTGACGTGCTTCACCCCACCTGCTTCAATTTTCCGCCGCAACACGCAAACTTCCCCATTCACTCAGTGCGTTATAGTTCCATATCGCTTAGGATTTGTTGCTACGCGTTTGCGCAGGGTGAAGGAAAGAGGAGACCAGCTGCACAGGCAGGCTTCGAAATGAGTTGCAGGTGATCGGTTTATGTGATCGGCAACAAGAGACCGTGATCGGCGATCACCGATCATACACTTTTTCACGGAAATCGGCCTATTATGATCGGTGGCCGATCGATCGGCACACCTCTCTAATAGATACTATATTGGATATAATAATCAATACTCAATATACAGAACATTCACTGAACGGTGATCCAGAACTGCATTCTGGGGGATGTAGGAAGAAGAAAGGTTTTTATCTGCTCAATTTCTCATGATTGACTAAGCAAAGTTGGTGGCATCAATGAACTCAATCACTCGTTGGTTGCCTAGCAACAACCTGTTAAGTAACTTGCACGACAGCAGTTTCAAGTTATCATAACTGCTTAAAAATTAAAAACAATGATGTGGAGTGAAAACTGCATAGAACAAGAAAGGTGATGACAAAAGGTGATGGAGTTTAAGAAAGAGCAGGAGTTTCTTAAGGAGACACAGTCCCAATTTCAAGGTGTTAAATTAGGAAGTAAATTTTCTTTTAAGTCGTATTTGGTATATGTAGCCTTTTTATAACTAATGATTGTAACACAGTTACTGGATTATGCTATAAACTGGCACTATGTGGCTGGGAAACACGTAATACTTCCTCTTTAAGTTAATGTTTTGTTTGTTTGCACTGTCTTTTCCTCTTGTTGATGACATCATTTAAAAAGAATCTCTAGACCGTTTTAATAGAAAAATAGATTTTGGAGCTGGAAATCATTTCTGAATTGAATCACTAAACACTGAGATATTTCCATCTGTAACTTAAACATCCCTATGGAGGATAGAGGCCCACATATAACATTATGGTGGGGCAGATTTGGGCCTCTGCCCCTTGAGTTTGACACATGTGATGTAGTGTGTGTCTCAGCCAGATGATTAACACAGATCCTTAGTGCTTTAGTTTCACTTTGACGCTGTTCTGCTTTTAGATCTGTACTGCTCCCTGGAGGTGGACTCCTACGGCTACTTCGTCAACAAAGCCAAGACCCGTGTGCACAGAGACTCCACAGAGCCCAACTGGAATGAGGTGAGGCTGCTTTTCTGAAATGCATAGCAAGATCATTCATTTATGTAGGCCTCATGAAAGGGGATAAGGTTTACATTATTTGATTTGCATTGTTTCCACTGCAAGGAGTTTGAGATCGAGTTGGAGGGCTCTCAGACCCTGAGGCTGCTGTGCTACGAGAAGTGCTGCGCCAAAACCAAGCAGAGCAAAGAGGAGGGAGAGATGACAGACAAGATTGTGGCCAAAGGACAAATAAAGGTAGGAGTGCGTGATGCGAGTTACAGGAAGCAGTTTCAACGATGTACTTGGGGTGCAGCTGGGGATTCAGACTGCGCTGGTTTTCTTCCAGTTGGATTTTTGGGGACTTCAGGAATCATAGATCCCTAAAATGTCTTCTAAATATTATTGAAATGTACCACACTTTATTGAAGGTTAGTTTGGCGTATGATTTACTCATATGTATAAACAAAGTCATATTAACATGAAGACCTGAATCATTTCATAAAAAGTTTATTTATTCTGATGAGATAAATAATCATTTTACCAGACAAAACAAATTGTAAACTGTGAGAAGACAAACTTTTTGTACCAAAGTCTGTTGTATACAGATCAATTTAGGAATTGAATAAATTACTTAAAAAGATAAGAGATTTAAAAAGCACATTTTCTTTTAAAAGATCACTGAAATCCTATTTTTATTAAATCTTTTTTATTTTTATTTTAAACCTAGGTTTATGTGTGTAATTTGTAAAATGTGATTTCTGACTAATCTTGCGCAGATTGCGTGTTGGATGAATATTTTTGTGTTTTCTCAGCTGGATTCCCAGAAGATTAGTAACTACTTTGATGGAAACTGAATGGGGATCCTAATAAATAAACAAACAGTATTGAAAACTTTTGAGATAAGAATAAATATACAGCGTTATTTCTCTCAGGTTCAGTCAAGGCTCAGCATCGTTTTTGGGTATCAACAGACATTTATTCTGGACAACATGCCTCAACAGTGTTAAAAAAAATGCTGTCATAACTAAGAGAGGAAACAAAACCCTACGTTAGTTCACCAAATACATATAGGAATTACATAAATAAAAGACAAACAAAACAAATAAGATGTACATTGTTGGCAGCTTTAACTCAGGAGGAATATAGATTATTTCTGTACAACTTCTTCTCACACTGAAACTTTTGTCATCTGATCAATGAATAAGAAACTTGTTGTACCAAACATTTTTTTACTTCTGTTAAATTTGTTGATCTAAAAGAAATTTAAAAAAAATTGTCCATCTGTTTCAACCGCCTGTGGTTATAGGTTGTATTTAAACTGTGGTCGGGGATCGCACAAAATCATTCAGAGGGGCTGCAAATGGCTCCCGGGCCGCACTTTGATGCCCCTGCTCCAGTCTAGAGATGGCAGCTGCTCGTTCGTTGGTGTCTTTGTCGGCTAATCCCCCCTTCAAGGGCCTTTTGCTGCTTTAGAAGAAGTGAGTCATGAGGCTGCTGCCGGGTCAGCGGCGATTGACCTCCTGATTGGGTGTTGTGACAGAGGCTGGATTAGACTTTGGGCCGACCAAATGTAGCTGCTGGCATCGCTCTGCTGAAGGGAGAGATGGTGGATGCTTGTTGATCAGCCGACGAAGAGATTTTCCTGCTGGGGACAGGTGGGTCAAACCACAGGAGAGCCTCCAGGGGGAGGAGCCTACGCAGGACGCAGGGCGAAAAGAAACTTTCATCACCATATTTTGTGGTACTATTTGGATAATAGTAAAAGTGATGATAAAAACTATATCTCTTCTTTTTCACTGCAATCTTAGCCCCGCAAATGCAAAAGCTGCTCTTAAAACAACATTCCTATTTGTAACACGCTTCTTTAGGACACCAGTCAAATAAAGAATTGTGATTTACGTCACTAACCTGTACACAGCAACTGCACTTCATCATATTATCAAATGTATTGATATACTCATTGAACAAACAGTGGAGAAAACAGTAAAAGTAACAATCTCTACAATACGGAGATTGGGGGGTTTTAAACATTAAATGTGAAAATGATGGCTCAAAATACTTAACATGAAAAAACCCCCATCATGATAAACAATTCAATAAATGGCCACTCCTATGTAACATTCTCGCCTTATTATTCAGCATTTAATTCACTTATAGTGTTATTTTAAGCCTTTTTTGTCCTAACTTGATTGCATCTAGAGTTCTTTGGTAAAATTGTTCAAACCTATTGAACATTTTTACATTTTGTCACTTTGCAACCAGAAGCTAAGAGTACAGTTCTTTAGATCTCTTAGAGATGGGGCACGTGCTCAAGGGTCAAAGGTCACTCATACTAATACGCGCTTGGTTTAAGAGGATCCTGTTCAGCTACCTGAGATTCCTCCAGCCAGAAGTCTTCACAGCAGCAGGCGAGAGCACGTTGGTAAGAAGGGGTAGGAGGGGATTCTCCTCCTTAATCCTACAAATCCATTTGGGAAGTAGAACAACACAGAGGCGAGCGTTGTTGGCCAGGCTGCGCAGCTGTGTGTTGCTTTGCTGGAAGAAGCGAGAGTCCAACGCCAGCTGGACAAGAGGATGCCACTGAAAGTCGTGTCAAGAATCCAGGAACACAATTGCGATTCATCAAGACCAAATCGATGGCTCGTTATTTAGGGATTAAGGCCTTTCTGCTTCTGTTAGCGCTACAGTTTACGGACTAGTTGGGTTTTATAGGGAAGTACCGCTTTCTTGTTGGTCGGTTGGAAACTAAACGTAAAACAGCAATGCCAGAAAAGATGCGCGAGAGTAATCTGAACGAAGATGAAAGCTTGGACTGGGCCATCGGTGGGTTTGAAGACGAGGGAGACCTGGCGGTGAGGAAACCGCCGGGTTCAGGGGCGCGCCTGTGGGACAGGGTCCGCAACAGTCTGCTCAAACCAAAGGTAAACAGCTGGAGGTGGAGTATATTATTACTGTGGAGGGTGACGAGTTATTTCCTGTTTGACCTCCATCAATGTGTTTTTTTAATTTCCTGGGTTTGATTATCTTTGAGGTTGAGCTGAGAGCTCTATATCTCCACTGATTGATTTTTTTTATTTTTTTTATGTTATGTAAGTGAATAGATTTTTTTCTGTGGGCAACGGATTATTGGAATGAGATTTGAAGGTTTCTTGGGTGAAAGAACATCTGCCATGTTGCGCAGGCACAGAGCTTAGCAACAGAGACATGATGGTCTCTCATTAGCGATTCTCCTGATTACTCATCATTTACATTCCCATGGCTAAATTACACCCCTGGAGGCAACCCATGCCATGTCCAGGCATGGGTCGTCGTGAGATTGAGTGATTGGTTCCATTGTACCACATTATTAATACAAGATTTTTTTTTAAAGTGTAACATGATCTAATCAATCTTGTTCAAACCTTTTTCATACTGGTATAAAAAAACTATACAAAATATTGATTATGACAATCATAATTTTATTTGTACAATGAATTTATCTTAATCTTGATACATAGGCCAAAGGAAAATATAGAATTACCTCCCAGTAAGTTTTTCCTAGATTTTGCGTGTTTTTTTGTTTGTTTTTTTTGCACCTAACATTACACCTTTTTGCTGTTTTACTCTACATAGAGTAACAACAACTGTTAACACAACTGATTAATTACTCTGGCTATCTGGTCAGCACTGAATAACTCCACAAAACAACTGTAGTTGGTCCGTCATCTTCTCTTGCATTTCATGAAACATGATTTTAAACTGAAGGAACATTTTGACAGAAAATGTCTTAGAACCAAACAAACTTTCTAAAACCTCAGTATACTTTGAAATCCTCTGCCGGCGAAGCAAAGGGCAAGATTGCTGCGTCTGCATTGTACTATTTATGAACAAGATTTAACAAAATGTTTAAGAGGAATATAAGGGGACTGAGCATCACATCAAAAAAGAAACTTCAAGGAATTTGAAGGAATATTTAATCTTTGCTTTCTCTACCGTGCGGCTCTTGGTAACACAAGGTTAAAAACTTTGTAAAGACTCATAAATGTATTTATTATGATGTAGTACTCCATAACCAGAGTTATGTCAGGGATAATGCATATTTTGAATGTTAACATTCCAAGACTAGAGCCTTGAGGAATCCCAAATAGGATCTTTCTTTGCTCAGATTTACAATTACTAAATGGCACAAAGTAGTCCCAGTTCACCAGTTAAAATATGAACCAGTTTAGCACAACTCTGCCAATTTTTCTGATAGTCAGTATGTAATGACCAGCTATGTTGAATGCATCAGTGAGATCTAGTGAAACCAGTGCAGGAGGTTTTTTTTTATTATTATTTATGCATCACTTTTAAGACAAATGTCACGTTTCAGGGTTTATCACACCATCCACAAACTGAATTTGAATTTTGATCAGAATTTAATTTAAAATGAGCTAATCCTAATCTCATAGAATAAATCCATTTTGTTCCTCTTTTCATAGCTGGATCCGCAAACTCTGCAGAATAAAGACTGGCAGAGGACGGTGATTGCCGTGAATGGGGTAAGTTGTATTCCAGATGAGAATTAGGCAAAGCTGGAGTTGACTTTGAATGTGGGCATTATTTAGACAATTGCAGTAATAATAAAATCATGTTATTTTAAATCGCCATGATTTAAGTCTTGAGATTGCTTAGAATAACCTTGAAGTAGCTAAGAGGGAAATATCTTCACATTACAGCAGCAATGTTTGACCAGTAACCAAGGCGTTGTTACAGTTAGCTATAAGAAGCTACGGTAAATTACATTAGGGTTTATTATAAGAAATGACTCCTTATATAAAAATCGATGGTCTTACTGATTTCCTGTGGCCTCAGTGAATGGAGTTCAGGTCTGCTTTCAGGCGGTTAATCTCATGTTACCAAATCGTCATCAGCTGCTTCTTTCTCCGACCCGATGTAGATCGAGGTGAAGCTGTCGATGAGGTTCACCAGCAGGGAGTTCAGCTTGAAGCGAATGCCGTCACGGAAACAGTCTGGAGTCTTCGGAGTGAAAATCCACGTAGTCACAAAGTAGGTTTCTAATACAATGTTCACATGATTTTCAGTTTGTATATTTGAGAGGATCCCCATCAGACTCTACTACAGTAGAGACTAGTCTTCCTGGGGTCCACACGTCAAATGTTACAATAAATCATACTTTTACAAAAATCACAAAAAAAAGACATTAAAGACACAAGCAAAATCAAAAGACAAAATTCAAATTCCTCAACAATTTGAGGTTTCACAAAAAGACATCACATAAAACACAGAAATAAACACACAAAATTTTGACGAGGCAAATTAAAAACAAACTGTGACAGTCTTCACTTTAAGGATAAATTCATCCAATCTGTCAGTTGATCTTCCACATGTCAGTGACTCAACATACACAAATTAAAAGACATTTGCTATTTTTTTATAGTCTGTCTCATAAAGCTTTGGGTTTTTCGTGCATCTCTGTTCTGATTAGGCGCGAACGCTCCAAAGTCCCACTCATCGTTCGCCAGTGTGTGGAGGAGATCGAGAGACGAGGGATGGACGAAGTGGGGATATACAGAGTGTCCGGTGTTGCTACAGACATCCAGGCCTTGAAAGCCGCTTTTGACTCAAGTAGGTTTGATCTAAGTTTGTCATACAGACATTGTGGCGGGATAAGAAGAAGTATTCTTTTACACTACAATGAATTGTAAGTAGGTCAAGTTGCAGCTTTTCTCGTGCGTTCCACAGACAATAAGGACGTGTGTGTGATGATGAGGGAGATGGACGTGAACGCCATCGCTGGAACACTGAAGCTGTATTTCCGCGAGCTGCCGGAGCCTCTCTTCACCGACGAGCTATATCCCAACTTTGCCGGAGGGATCGGTCAGTCGTCACCTTGTTACGTTTTCACCACTCTCGTTTTGTCGCTGTTAGATAAGGTTGTGTTCTGACGGCAGTGAATCCACCTTTGCTTCTGTCTTCCAGCTCTCTCAGACAGCGTGGCTAAGGAGAGCTGCATGCTCAACCTGCTGCTGTCGCTCCCAGAGCCAAATCTGGTGACGTTCATCTTTCTGCTGGATCACCTGAAGAGGTAAATAAATGACTGGTAAAATTAAGCCATACCTTCTGTGTCTTTACTTATTCCTCAATCTGTACTAAAGAATACATGCCAGTATGAGATTCTTAAAATAAATATGGAAAATATGATATAATCACTTTTATTTACAACAAAAATGTGAAGGAGCCATTTTTTTTAGCAAACTACTAGGGAGAGGAGAGGCTCTGTTGTATAAAATAAACACCAACATAGATAAAAAGGTTAAAACCGCTGGAAAGAAAGTAACCTGATAAACTTTATGCTCACAAACAACAGTGATTCCAGAAGTGACTGTTTTTGATGAGTGTAGCAAACGTGCCTCATTTGGGTTATTTTTTTGTTGCTACTATTATTTTTATTTTTTTTATATTGTCCTAATAAAGATTCTGTATTTTGAGGATTTTTTTTTGCTTTTTAATATTTTAAAGTAAAGTAAAGCCATTTTTAATCATGTTATATTTGTGTCGATGTAAAGGTTCCTGTCTGGCAAGAAGGCTGACTCACCTCACTGAAACCAAATCTACCTAGTGGTATAAATAAAATTGATTGATTGATTGATTGATTGAATCAACATATTCTCATTTTAAATAATTGTCAAGAAAACAATCCATAGATTTTTACAGTCATAGAGAGTGACAGATGTACCTTAACAGCGTCGTCATTCAGATATAGTGGGTAACATCTTGTTTTAGTGACTCAAAAGGCAATTTGTTGTCAGAAAAGTTAATTATCTATTTCTTTTTAACTCTTTTTTTGTCCTTTTTTTTATTAAAAAAATTACTCATCTACTTTGAAAACCAATGGAATTACAAACTGGGATGTGTTTGTGTCTCTAAACTTGATGATGGCTTTGTTTGTACAGGGTGGCTGAAAATGAGAGCTTCAACAAGATGTCGCTGCACAACCTGGCTACTGTTTTCGGTCCCACTTTGCTTCGACCTTCGGAAAAAGACAGCAAACTCCCGTCCAGCTCCCAGCCCATCTCCATGAACGACAGCTGGTCTCTTGAGGTCATGGCTCAGGTAAAGCCCATTCTGAAACATCAAACCACGTCACCGTACGGTTTGGAATATTTGCGTGACCGTCTCCTTGTGTTTCTGTTTGAAGGTTCAGGTCCTTCTCTATTTCCTCCAGCTGGAGAACATTCCAGCCCCCGACAGCAAGCGGCAAAGCCTCCTCTTCTCTACGGAAGTATGACAGGAACATGAACAACCTGGGCCATAACGACCCCGCTCTGAGGAAGAATGTCCGGTTCCCGTTGCCCCTACTTCCATTAGCCACCAGGAGGCGCCATCATCCTCTGTTAAAACTGGAAATGACCACCGCAGTCAAAGCCATTTCTTTGGGAGTTAAGCTTGTGGTCTGTTTACGTCAACCTGCTGTGTCATAAAAAAGACTTCCCTTTAACATCTATACGTGGAATATATCATTCCTTTATTTTTTAATTTAAATCTGAAGAAGCAATATTTCCTGTGCTTTGTTCTTCTGATGCCCTGTTATGTCTGTGTGCACATTATCTCCATATTCACACTGGAGTTTTTTTCTTTTTCTTTTTCTTTTTTTTCTTTTGCTGTTTCTGGATTTTTATAAGATTTATTTCTGGCTGTGGATGGTTTGATGAAGAGACATATTTTTCTTCTGTGTATATAGCTATATATATATATATATATATATATATATATCCTTCCTGCACCCCCACCCACCCAAACAGTTTAAATTCACCTGTGCCAACCTTCCCATTCTGATGACCAAAAGAGCTTTTCTGTCCTCCTTATGTTTACACCATCTAAATTTTGTACAGAGACTAAACCTGTAGGCAGCACACAACATGCAGGCATGTTGAGTCAACCGGTCAACTTGTTGTGTTTTCTGTGAATTTCTGTTTCTTGGTTTGTTTTCCCAGATGAGCTACAGGGTGGATATGAGTGTTTTTGTTTTTCTTTTTGTTTTTTTGAAAGGAAAATCATTCCAGGAAATCTACCTTATCTCTTTACCCTGCCTAACATGGAATGTATACCATGCTGTGTGTAATGTCGATGACCTGCATTTCAGAACTGTTCACCTTTCTTTTTTTCTTTTTTTTTAGATTGTGTCAGGAAGCTGAACTTCTTGTGTTGCATTCCTCCTTCGTAGTTTGCCACAGTTGTAGAAATAACACCATTTTCTGAAAACACTGCTTATCAGTAGGACAATCAAAGTGCAGCACTTCACTCACACCCAGCCTCACTAGCAGTTCTCTCAGAAGCCTGTGGGGGGGAAAAAATGCAAATCTCTACAACTAGTCAAACACAAACTGTAATCTTAAAAGGTTTTGATTCATGTTAAACAAGCAATAATTCTTAGTGATGCTTAGGATTTCCTTGTACCATATGTTTGATTTATGTAAATAAAAACTTAAAAGCTTTTTTTTTATTTTGAAGGTGTCTAAATGAATAAATGCATCACGTGATGTGTAAAATATCTGGGCGAACTCATAACAAAACCACCTAAGTGTCAACCTTTCCCTCCTGAACGGTTTGTCAGCTTTCCCACCATCTTAAAATGGTGGGAATTTTAAGATGCAAGAGTTTTGATGCATTTAGCATCAGAACTCTTTGATGCATTTAGCTTTAACTTTAATGAATGAAAGGTCCCCAAGTCCTTTCCCTCTACCCCCTAAGTAAAACGCTGCTGAATTATTAAAGTACAATATTCCACATTAACTTCTTAGATGACACCATCAGTTATTGGGGAGCACTGCTAATCCACCTAATTTGCTTTTGCTGCTCCTCTTTAATAATGATCTTTGCCCATTATGACTGATGGAAGACATGGTTGGAACTTTCTTCTCTCTGCTCTTTGGTCCTGCTCTGCATCCATAAAGATCCCCTTTTGCCTCCAATGGGATTTGGGGTTATAGTTCATATTATTTGGGGTTTTGACATCCTAATCAACTGCCTTCTGTTGTAAAAACAACACAGTGTTGCCACAGTTATGCATCATTACTGAAAGTAAAAAAAAAAAAAACAAAAAAAAAAACAGGCCAAAAATCCTTCCAGCTACACAGCATCCGAAACTAGAGAGAGCAATTGGAGAAACTTGCAATTTATCAAAGAAAAACAAATGAAGAAAAGTCAACAAATAAGAACTAACAGAGCTACTCCAACATGCTGCCACCATGACTGGTGCAATTCCAGAGTTTGAACTTCTCATTCCTCAATCAGCATTTGTTTGCAAGTAAGCCAGTTGTGGTTATGTCGGTCAGTCTGGCATGAACAGCACTGCCAAGCTGATCCCACCAGTGTTCAGTGGGGCTGAGGTCAGGATTGCAGGCCGGCCATTCCATCCTATCCACTCTCAAATATTGGAGTTAGTCTCTGATGAACCCCACTCTGCAGGTCGGGGCAGTGGCATTCTGGTGGATAGAGTTCGGTCACCAATAGTAGAGATGAGGGACTACTTCTGGTTGTAGAATCACATCTCTATGTTTCTGGAATTAGATTTGTTTTAGCCCTTAATGACAAATATTTTTTGAGAAGGAGATCCTGCCACAAACCATAGCGCTGCCTTCTCCAAAACCGGTTGGAACTGCCTTTCTAATGCTATAGTTAATGTCAACACAAAAATTGTTACAATAAAGAAACAGAAAAACACAAATTTCTTTAATTTTTATGTTAAATTTAATCGTTTCAGATTGTAAATGAAATTAGCTTAATGTTTATCTTTATATATATATATATATATATATATATATATATAAAGATAAACATTAAGCTAATTTCATGTATTTATATATATATATAAATACATAAAGTTTTCAAGCGTCCAAAATACCTTTATCAATCCTTTTCCTCAGTTATGGATTTTTTTTAACACTTTAAAATATATTTTACTGTAGTTGTTCTAAGTATTATTATTCTTATTTTAGTTGGTTGGTTGAACATTTCTTGGTAAGTGGCTCAATTGTTTTAACTATTACAAAAAAAGCACTGTGTCAGATTTCATGATGATGTTTGAGAGTCCGTCCTGTGCAGTGTGATGCTGAGCGGATGAAACCAGGGACCCGGAGGGAGGGAAGGAGGCAGGCAGGCGGAGAGAGGATCCTCCTGAAAGAAAGAGGAGAAGAGCCGAAGCACCGATGCTGCCTTCACAAACGGTGAGATCCGTGGACTGTCAGCTCCAGCTGCAAATGGATCTTCGTCGGGCTTTAATCAATTCGTCAAGTTGGAAGAAATAGGAGAACCAAAGGTAGGGTCTTTGTTTTGGTCAGTTTGCTAACAAGAAGGCTGTCTTTTTCACCCAGGCTATGCTAACACTGTTAGCACAATGTTAGCATTAACAACCTAAAGTTCTCAGTTACTCGCTCAAAAAAACAGCCACGTCCCTTCTGTAAAATGCAACAAACGTCACAAAAACACTACATTTCCATGTTCGTATATTTTTATTTTAGGAAAGAAAGTCGTTCTATCTATTGGAGTGGCTCTTAATTCAGCTGTCAAGTTAGCCAATTTATTTTGAAGCTAACGCTTAAGAACTTCAAAATAAGTGTGTGTCGCTTCTCCATGTGGAGATTTATGCTTTTAGAACTTTAATGCGGACTGGTGGGTTGAACTCTTTGTTGACCTCTGCTGTGAAAGCAGCTTTAGCTTCAACTTTATTCGAAGTTTGTTGCTTGTTTTGCCTAAAATCAAACCACGCGTCTTTATGTAAGCTTTAATTTTAGTTGAATACTTAAATTGGCTGTAATTATCACATATACAGAATAAGTTTATAAGGGGTTTTTGCCTACGTGTCTTTCTTCGTGCTTTTATTTAGAAAGTATAAAACCAAACGGGAAGTTTAACTCCTGCCTCACAGTAGAGCTAACTAGCTAGTGAGGTTATATCCTTCATCTTAAACAGCTTCTCCCTATGAAGAGTGACCCATTTGCCTTTATACATAACGAATGCATTGGTGAAGAACATGTTCATGCATTTAGGTGAGATGCTGTTAGCTTGACTGCTAACTGTTTGCTGTGGTTCTTCTAATGTTTGTGTTGCCAACGTAAAGGTTTCACTGGTACCTCAGAAAACTCATCAGTGTCTTATTGGTGGCCTATAGATGCTTACCTGATGTAGAGATTGAGCTTATTATTACAGAAACCCTCTCCTACTATCCAGTTAATTTGCAGTGCTTAAAGTATTAATAATTTAGACTTTAAATTATTTAAACTCCACCATACACACTTGGACTACACTTCCAGAAGATAACATTTAAATGCTACTGTATTCATCTCAAGTCATTCTTTGATAAATTTGTATGATTTTTTTTTATGTACTGAAAGATGTGCTTTAAATTCTCCCACCTGAGCTATAGATTTCTGCATCTCCTCCACAGTTACCATGGAGCTTTTGGCTGCTTCTCTGAATAATACAATCCTTGTGTTATGATTTTATATGATTTCATTAAAGGGTGTCAGGTTTAGAAGGACTGAATGCAAACACACTGCACTCTTCAGATTTTATTTGTGAAACATTTTGGTGACCGTGCATCATTTTGAAACGTGAAAGTTGTGAAATGTGAATACTTTTCATATTCCCCAGATGTCCTTACGCTCCAGCCGTAAGGCAGTAAAACGCCAGCGGCCGTCTCGTGACTTGAGGCTACGTTGCGAGTAGAAAAAAGACATTCCATCCCCTCCTGTTAATAACAGCATGTAAATTTAGTCTTGGACGTCTGCTCTGTCTCAGGCAGACCGGTGCCTTCTTGTCCTTGCGCAGTCGCCTCTGTAGAGTTGAAGCTTGAAATATTTAATTTTATTTTTTTTTTGGGAAGGAGACGCCACAACAGGAAGCTGATGTTATGGCCAGGTCATGCCTCCCGCAGTGAAAGCATGAACACTAGTCCCACCTCCTCATCCTCCTCCTCCAGGGCTGTTTTATTCCCTCTTTCCCCCCAGTCCCATGCTTTTGTTCAGCTGTCTGTAAGAGAACAGTGCTCTCTCTTGTTGCTTTGGAAGTCTTGAACCGGGTCCATCGCATTCATTAATACTTGGATCAGGTACTATTGATCTAAATTAGGTCAAGTGTGTGTGTGTGTGTGTGTGTGTGTGTGTGTGTGTTTGTGTGTGCGTGTGTGTTCTTCTGACCACAAACACTGGCCTTTAGATAGCTTACCGGTTTCCCACCTTTAGTGCATGTAATGAATCCTGCTATGGAAATAAAATCATGCTAGTCAACAGTAGAGATGCACCAATCTGATATTAATATCTGTATCGGTACCAATATTGTCAGAAATTCTAGATCTGGTATTGGTGACTGTGTCCGATTCATAAGGGCAGATCTATTCAGTCGAATTCTATGCTTTGTGCTCTGTGTGACTACGCTTTATTGTTTATTTTTACATATATTGAGAATTTCTAATTGCACTTTCTGAACCATTTGAAAGAAAGTTTGTTGCAGTTTATTTCTTATGTTTGACCAAGGTAGTTGACCTGTTTTTTTTATTATTACTTATTTTACATTAGCTGTAAAATTGCACAAATTGAAAGTATGAAATCAATTCGCTCAATGGAATTGCTGCAATTTTGAAAAAAAAAGTATGTTTTTCGATTAAAAAGTTTTTGCACTACAATGAATTAATTTTTTTCAGTCATATCTAAATGGCTGGATTTCACAAAACTGCAACACTTTTTTCGCATCACAAGTCGCATGATCAACAGCCAGGTGTTACTACTGGAGAAAACGAAGAAGATGATGACAGGAAGTGGTAGGAGGATGATGGTTTGCTTTAGTTTTTTCTAGACTCACAGCATCGTACGATTCATAAAAAGTTGTGTGTCAATCTGACGTGTTGAATCCATAACTTTTTCTGTAAAATTGCCGCAGCAACGTCTGAATAAGACGTCTCCTCTGATTGGCTGCTAGATGATGAGCACTGAATTATGAATATATCATGTAACTGTTTACATCCATTGCTGATTGTTTTACTCCTAATTGCACTGGCTGAACAAATTAAAGTTGTGTTGTTTACATGTTTGACCAAGTTTTTGACTCTATTGGTGAATGTAAGTTTGCTGTACTGGTGCAGAGTTATCAAATAAATTTGTAATTCAGTACATTTATGTTGGTGTTTAAAAAAAAATTGCATAAGTCAGTTCAGCAATGTCTTTGTCCAAAGTCAAACCTCAAATATCAGTATTGGTATCGGAAGTGAAAAAAGTGGATTGGTGCGTCCTTAGTTGATAGTTGGGGACCTTTTGACGTTTAAGTAATCACGAATATCAGACCAGTAGATTCCTCAGTACATGCATGTGGTTGTGCATTTACACATACTTGCATAAATAAATATGTTTCCATGCAAAGCTTTGTGTCGATGGCCTAGCCCTGCAGGGTAAAGAGAGAGAGAGAGCGGAGCGTTTTGCAGTGTGGGAAGGGAAACGCCTGCTCACTGCGCCTCATTTATCTGCTCTGTTGGTCCCCAGCGATCGCTCCCACGTCTTTTCAGGCCGAATCAAAAGGGCCGCGCTCCAGCTAACAGCTCTCCATTTCAGACATCTGCCTTGACACACATTCAGCTTTTCAGAGAACTGGCTCCTTGTTCAGTGCACATGTCAGTACCTCGCTTTTCTGCCAAACTTGCGAATAAACTTGAAGATAATTGCAGGCGTAGAAGCATAACTGTAAACACAAGTGGAGCAATTAGACGCACAAAGACAGAGGAGGTCGTAAAGAAACAAACATGACGACAATGATGATGATGACTGGCTGTGTTGTGAACCAAGAGGCTATGAGGAAAAGCTACTGCAGCAGCTGCATTTCACATTAGATGTGTCCGGCTTACTTTTTCCTACCTTATTTTCTTTTTTGATTTAGAGTAAAATAAATGGACGTCATGATTTCCTTTGTTTCTAAGACTTTGTAGATATATTTTATAAGCTTTCTGTTGTAGTTTTAACCCTTTATTGTGAGGAAAGTTTTTTTTTATCTTTTTATTTTTGGCTTGAATCCCAAGATTGTAAAAAATTACAGCAAACTTGACTGAAGTCCTCACTGAAAGCCACGGCTGCAGTGTTTCAGCTGTTGATCTTTTTAAAGTCTTAAGACTGGAATTCGCCGGCGTTGTAATTGTTTTTCCTGAATATCTCCTCCTGATCTCACCCAACAAATCCTTCACTTCATTTCTACGAACAGAAATGGAGCCAGCAGTCATTTGTCCATGACGGCCCAAATATGGTAATTGGGGATAAAGACAAGGGATGACCAGTCTCCCAACACGAGGTTCTCTGAAGCACAATTTTCTTTTCTGGTATTTTTTGTTAAATCATTCAAGGGAGTATTGAGATCTTCAGCTGTATGTCTAAAAGAGCCCTCCACAAACGCATAATGCCTTTCTAATATATTTTATTGGTGCTTTATTGCCAAGTTGAGCTATATGTGTGATTTCATGAGACACAAACTCCAGTAGATAAATTCAGATTTTATGTTTGGTCAAAAGTTCTGGAAGTCTGCTGCTTGTTTCACAGCCCAATTCACATACTTTGTATTTGGACCTCAGTGGTGCTTAGTGTTTTTCCTATGACCTGTATAATGATAACCACACGGACATGAACAGATTAGTGGTCGGCAATATGGACTAAAAAGTTTTATCTCAATATTTTGTGGCATTATTGTGATATTTAAAGTGACGACAAGAACTATTTATTTATTCACCAATTTGTTTTGATCTAACATAAAATTCCACTAAAATACTTTACTGTTTGTGATTGCAGCGTGAGAAAAAAAAACAAAAAACGTGGAAAAAGTTCCCTGTGTGTATTTTGGTCTTATAAAGCATTTGTTGCTTCATGTTCACAATAGATAGTCATTAGATCTAGCACAGTGGGACTGGTGGGTTTGTGTTATGCTGCAGTTAAACACCCAGCAGCTACATCCCCATTCTGATCATTTATAGAAAAGAACAAATCTTATAACTGAAGAGTTTTGATTATTAAAAGCAGGAAGCACCTGGACTTCGGAGACACATCTGAAATCCATCACTGCATGTGGTTTTTAAGAAAGGTGCTTTTATCTGCTAAAATTATTTCCGAATCTGTTGGGAGAGAACATTGGCAAGAAAATGGCAGATTTATTCCTGCGTTCAACAAAACAGGGTTGATTCGCAGAATTACCACAACATTGGTGGCCTCGTCGGGATAAGTGGGCCAGCTTCCAGTTTTTCTGATTTAGTGCTTGTCTCATTTATATTTGTGTCCAAACAAACAATTTTTGTTGAGGGGGAAACAGCAGCACTGACTCGCATGTAGATTGTAGCTGAGTTTCCTCTGTTAAATAAATCATTTCAGCTCAGCTTTTCATCTTGAGGGAACGCTGAAACATTTTACGTTGATCTTCTTTGTCTTCTGTTGTGTCCTGGTTTACTTTTCTTCCTTTTGTGGCATCAGCAACCAAGAATAACATGCAGCGTTTCTGTTTTTTTTTTTTTTTTTTTTTTTTTTTTTTTAGTGGGGTTTTTTGTTGCACATGTTAAACAGCCCCAGGCAAAACCAGCACCTTGCTCACCGCCAGATAAACTGGGTTTATTGGAGAAATGAGAAGCCCTCCATCCAGGCGTTTGATTCGAATCATGTGTTGCTAAACTAAAGCACATTTCTAATGAAGCCTAATTGCTCGATTTGCCCAGTTCAAATTGTCATTAGGAGCATTTCAGCTTGTAAAGGTTTCAAAATAATGACATGGATAAATTCCTCACTCCTTGGCTGTCAGATGAAAATCATTCGGGGGTTGTTTTTTTTTAACCTTCTTAAACTCGCTGCCAGCCTCGCTGCTTTCAGCGTTCCATTTGATCTGTGGAGGAATCTGGATTTCCTTATTTGGTTCTGCTGATCTTTTAGAAGAAACACCAGAGAAATGCGTTACTCCCTTGTTTTCTTTTCTTTGAAATGGCTAGGTTTCAATCTGACTTCTTCTGACATTTTGAACAGTAACTACTTGGAGGTTCCTTTACTCGGTGTGATTGGTCATGCAGCTGACAGGAATGTACAGTCTGAACTGAATCAACTTGACAGACACATGAGAGCCATCTGGTGGAGGTCAGGGGAAGTCTCCTGCAGCTGTCAGACAACAAATGATCCTCCACTAAAGGCAAACTAATTAAGATAATTCTGCTCGGCCCACAAACATTAAATGATTAGATTTGAATAAAAGCAGTTTTTATCACCAGCTTCAGATAATCACTGGAGTGACTGAAATAAAACACTGCTGGTTTAAGTAAAGTCAGTGATGTTACAACAAGGCCTGTTGTGATGACACGTTCTGCTGGACGATAAATAATAATAAGTGTCAGAGTAAAAGGAGCTGAATACAAACGACACTTTGCACATCTCAATTTCTACTCATTTTTGAACATATATTCATTTGAGCAGGTATAACCACTTTTACCAGTTCCGTATTTCGGGGGAGGAGATCCTAAATAACAGTGGGCGTAGCTGTGGGGGATTTCGTCAGAATTCCTTTCTGATGGAAAACTGGAGCTGCCACTCTCCAGGCAGTCTTTGACTCCAGCTCTCTCCTCCCACTTTCCTTTTGTTTCAGCTTGAGCTGTAAATGTGTCAGCATCAGAGAACTCATTATGAAGAAGTCGGCCCGGCCAGCGGCGAGTAAGGTCAGCGGGGAACGAGGGAAATCGGAGGCTGCCGGCGCCGGAAAGTCCTCAGCCAAAAGTGTCACCGCTGCACCTCTGAATAAGGTGAAACTTGGCTCCATTTAGCATCGTTGTTTTGTATTTTTTTCTTTCTTTGTGTGTGATAGTGTTGGTTTTGTTCTTTCAGGTGAAAAGCAATGATGATCTTTTAGCGGCCATGGCTGGCGGGAATCCCGTCACTAAGACCAAGAAGACTGGCTCCTTTGGAAGTAGCTCTACCAACCAAGAAAGCAAGCCAAAAACTACATCAGGTATCCCACAGTCAATGCAAGGGACAGTATAATGAATGGAAAATCCAGTTTTCAGAGCTTTACATAATGCTACAATGGTATTCTCTCACCAAAAACATACCTTTAGTATTGCCTTGATTCTTTAGTGCATTTTTTGAGAAATCCTGTAATCTCCTATGGCAACCATTCAGGGTGCAGAAACACTTGGTCTCACCAGGCGTTGCCTTCCATGCAGCTCCTCCTCAGAGTTCCACCCTCACAGAGCAACTCCTTCCCCAGTGATTCCTCCACTCAGCTCCTTCAGACTAGCCAGCAGCAATTAGCAAACACCTGGTGGAACTGAGCATCAGCTGAGCTCATTATTGGAGCTACTTCTCAGATTAATGCTGGTAAAAACATTGTTATAGGGTTAATAGAGGAGCCATGTTGTAATAAGTTCCTGAAGGCGGAGTTTCATAAAGAACAGGAGCTTCTTAAAGAGACAGATGCCCAATTTCAAGTCATTAAATTAGGAAGTCAAACTTCTTTCAAATCATGTTTGGTATATATAGCATTTTTATAACAATTGAAATAAATGTAATTGCTTGATTGAGCTATAAAATGTCACAATGTGCCTGAAAAACACATAATACTGCCCCTTCAGTAATGTCATCCAATAATTCATTATTACCTAGTCAGGTTGTCAAATTTCCTGTCAATTCGAAATATTTTTTTTAACCCAGAAACACAACGGGTCGCTGGATGACTCCCCTAGCGACCCCATCATCGGGCGCATCCTGGATAGTCATCGTCAGCAAAACCTCACAGACATACATAGTCCTGCCTCTGATTGCCTGTGGTACAAGTTTCACGTTTTTCCCTTTCTGTCTTCAAAGGGTCTCTGTCCAAGCGTACAACATCAACGGCTTCCAAGGAACCAAATTCTTCACGAGATCGCCTTCGGACTTCAAGAGGTTCAGCTGCTAAGAAGCAGTCGGCGTTGGGCAGTGCATCGGGGGATGTAGCCTCAGGAAAACGCTCCCGGAGCCAGACGGTGGCCGAATCAGATGGCCGCATGAGCAAGTCCAAATCAGACGGCCAGATCAGCGATAAGGTCACTCTGGAAGCCAAAGTGAAAGATCTGGTGGGTCTGGCTAACAGCAAAGACGTGGAAATCCTCCACCTCCGCAGCGAGCTGAGGGATATGAGGGCGCAGTTGGGCCTGGGGGAGAAGGAGGCGACGCCCCAGGAGCAGGAGGAAGAGGAGGCCGGGGAGGAAGAGAAGCCCCAGGTGTCAGCCATCACGGCCGCTGACGTGGAGTCCACTCTGATCCTCCTGCAAGAGCAAAACCGAGCCATCCGAGAGGAGCTGAACCTGCTGAAGAGCGAGAACCGCATGCTGAAGGACCGGCTCAACGCGCTGGGCTTCTCCCTGGAGCAGCGGCTGGACGGAACCGACAAGCTCTTCAGCTATCCATCCTCCCTGAGCCCAGACCTGTCGGCCAGCGGCGCGCATGGCGACACGGCCAGCGCCGGCGTGCTGACATCCTCGGTGGAGGGCTCGGCGCCCGGCTCCCTGGAGGACCTGCTGACGGGTCACCAGCACGGCGGCTCGGCGGACAACCTGGACAGCGAGTCCAGCGAGGTCTACCAGGCCGTCACGTCCAGCGACGACGCCCTGGACGCCCCCTCCGGCGCGTCATCCTCGTCCGAGTCGGAGTGCGCCCCGGGCGCGGCTGTGGCGCGCTCGCGCAGAGGCAGCAGCGGTGACACCAGCGAGGTGTCGGTGGCCTGCCTGACGGAGCGTATCCACCAGATGGAGGAGAACCAGCACAGCACGGCGGAGGAGCTGCAGGCCACGCTGCAGGAGCTGGCCGACCTGCAGCAGATCACCCAGGAGCTGAACGGGGAGAACGAGCGGCTCGGCGAGGAGAAGGTCATCCTCATGGACTCGCTGTGCCAGCAGAGCGACAAGCTGGAGCTGTACGGCAGGCAGATCGAGTACCTGCGCTCGCTGCTGGACGAGCACCACGTCGCCTACGCGCTGGAGGAGGACATCAAAAGCGCCCGCTACCTGGAGCTGGAGCAGCGCTACGGCGACCTGGCCGACAACGCCCGCTTCGAGAGGGAGCAGCTGCTGGGCGTGCAGCAGCACCTGTCCAACACGCTCAAGATGGCCGAGCAGGACAACGCTGAGGCGCAGGAGATGATCGGCGCGCTGAAGGAGCGCAACCACCAGATGGAGCGCATCGTGGAGTCGGAGCGGCAGGACCGGGCGGCGCTGGAGGCGGCGCTGGACGAGTACAAGGCGGCGGTGAGCAGTGACCAGGCCGAGCTGGGCCGTTGCCGGGCGCAGCTGGAGCAGGAGAGGCAGCGGGTGGCGGAGCTGTACTCGCTACACACAGCCGGCGACAAGAACGACATCTGCCAGCTGCTGGAGGGCGTGCGGCTGGGGAAGGAGGAGGCGGAGGCCAAGGCGGCCAAGACGCAGGAGGAGCTGGAGCGGGCGCACGGCGAGCTCGACCGGCTGCAGGAGACCTTCAGCAAGGTTAGAGAGCACGAGGTTAAAGGTCAGGGAACACGTATGGGTTCGATCTTATGTGGTTTTATTAGCGCCACAGTGGAGGGGCCAGAAAGTCAATAATCAATTAATCGCATGATGAGTTAAAATGATCTTGGTAATTTCCCTTCTTATTATTAATGATTGTTTGAACAGCAATTCTGTTTTCAGAGACTTTATAATCGGTTATCTGTGGATATTTGTGTGTGTGTCTTATTTATGACATAAATAAAACATAAATACTACTTTCTATTAGTTCATTACATGAAATTCCAATAAAATACTTTAGGGATTGTGATTGTAAAGTGAAAAAATGTAAGAAACAAAAACAAGAGCTAAGAATATCACAATGAAAATGATTTTTAGGTATTTTTGACGAAGGCTTCTGCTCTTCCTGCAGCTGGACAGTGAGTACAGGGGTTTCCAGGAGCAGGTGCAGCGGCGGATCACCGAGCAGGAGGGTGCTCTGGAGAAGCGGCGCGTGGAGCTGCAGGAGAAGGAGACGGAGATCGGCGACATGAAGGAGACCATCTTTGAGCTGGAGGACGAAGTGGAGCAGCACCGAGCCCTGAAACTTCATGACAACCTCATCATCTCGGACCTGGAGAGTAAGTAGCCTCGCATCAGACTGTAGGTATCTAGAGAATACTGTGAGAAATACACACCAGCTTGATTTTATGGACTTTAAACCTTTTTACTGTAAATATGCTCTGAAAACTATTGGACTTGATAGCATTTCTGATGACCTTGTAGGCTTTAGTAAAATGTATGTTTTTGTTTTTATTTCAGACTCTGTGAAAAAGCTGCAAGACCAGAAGCATGACATGGAGAGAGAGATCAAGACTCTTCATCGCAGACTCAGGGTAAACACAAAGTTTGATCCTTAAACAGCAAATTATTCCCCGAAGGCCGTTTGGGAAACATTTCCACGGTTTTTATGCTTCATGAGATGCAAAAGTTTCACATATCAGTTTTACATTTTATTGATTTAACAGCTTGAAATGCTGGCAGAAATACTTCTGCAGTTGTGGACAAACGGAGTTAAATCTCTCAAATAAGAAGCAATAAAATCGTTTTCACCTGGTGAATGTATTCATTAGGGCGTTATCAGACTGTTTATCTTCAAATACATTAATAATAACTTTAGTGGAAATATTAACTTAATTAAGTAAATGAAGCTTGGTGCCAGTGCTCATAAAAAATACACCAGAAAAAGTCAGTTTTGATTCAGAGATAACACTCTGGAGCTTTGAACTGTGATCTCAGCTGCTTTGTTCAGTGTTGACACAGAAAGACGTGAAGAGAATTCATCTGAGCTCCATGAATCGTGTAAATATTGACTCCGGCGCTCGGCTCCTTTATCCTGTCGTTTGTGTTGGCGTGCAGGAGGAGTCGATGGAGTGGCGCCAGTTCCAGGCCGATCTGCAGACAGCTGTGGTCATCGCTAACGACATCAAGTCCGAGGCGCAGGAGGAGATAGGAGACCTGCGGCGCCGCCTGCAAGAGGCACAGGAGAAGAACGAGAAGCTGAGCAAGGAGCTGGACGAGGTCAAGAGCCGCAAGTAAGTCCATCGGGCCGACGAGCTCAGGAGCGAAAACTCCTCACAGTGATCCATCAAGTTGTGGCGCCCCCAGAAGGGGGGAACAAGGGGGCCAGAGCCCCTTCTTGAAAAATGTTGGCCACCCGCTGACTCCCCTGTTCAGGTCATAGAGAGGCATATAGTGATTTTCTTTGATTAGGACTTAAATGGAAAATAAAATAAATAAGTAAATTAAAAATAAATATTAGGATTAGGGCCACTAAAAAATAAATTCTGACTTTAATCTCTGTTAAATTATCTGCTTAATTTAAATTAATTAGCTTAATTCTGTTTTTTTTAAAAAAATAATGTTTTAAGTCATTTCAGCGCTGTTTTTCTGTATCAGATTGTTTCTCTGATTTATTTTTTTTTTTTTGCCCGATGATGTTTTTGCATATCTAGTCTTAAAACTCAAATCTACCAAATAAATTTGAGGCAGGCTTTCAAGTGTGGATAAAGTGCAGGTTTACAAATCCTATAACACAGAAAAATTGAAATTAATAAATGAAATGTTCTTGCAACTCATATTAATTAAAATTCTTCAACATTCACATGTGGTTATTTGCACATGCTAACCACATAAATGACATATACCTAAGAATCTTGGGTTATTTATTTGGATTTTGACCCATAGAAGGACACAGAATTAGAAAACAGTCATATTTTTTTTTTCATTTTTTTAATAGTGTTAATTATCTTCCATAATAATTTCTATGTAAAATTTTTACCAGCCCAGTCTGGCCATCCCTATGAAATCTTTCCAGGAGTGGCCACTGTAATCATATCCGTCTGACTGCTTAGTCACATTCACTTCTGTTTTTCAAAGTGCTTGTGTGTGTGTGTGTGTGCGCACTGAGCTGAGCCCTGTTGGTTTTCCAGGCAAGAAGAGGAGAGAGGCCGAGTGTACAACTACATGAATGCGGTGGAGCGGGACCTGGCGGCCCTCAGACAGGGGATGGGTCTGAGTAGGAGGTCGTCCACCTCCTCAGAGCCGTCGCCCACCGTGAAGACGCTCATCAAGAGCTTCGACAGCGCCTCACAAGGTACCGCGGCGACTGAACCTGCTCCGTTTTCCTCAATCAGTCCGACCGACACAATCATCTAACGGTTGCATATTTCACGCTACACGCAGACACGTTGCCATAGCAACTCACAACAATGCCGCTATATGTCTCAAGATTCAAAACCAAAAAAAAAAAACCTCAAACATTTCTCACACAAAGAACAGAGCATTCAGTCAGTTTTATGTTATAGACTTGATGTTGCAAAAGTTAAAAAGTTGTCGCTGTGATAGATTAGCTACTGCAGCTTTTGGCTAACCTGACACTGCAGTGGTTGATTAGCTTATCTACTGATGATCTGTCAGAGTTGGCATTCAGTTTTCTTTCTTTTTTAACCGAACCGAAACACACAGAGTTCCACATCACATCGACATACTACGGTTGTGAAAGTCAGACCACTTTCCTCTGCATCACTATTTTTTTTTCATGATTAAAACTTTTTCCTGACCTTGTTATCTTGTTTTAGTGTTGACAATGAGTAGCAAAGCTCTGCGTGCCTTTTTCTTTTATATATCAGGCGTACATTTAAGATTTAGCGTGTTATACTGACAGCTAAACCTAAGGCCAGAGGAGGCTTCACACCTCCCTTCTGGAGACTTTTTGCTGCCAAAGAGAGGTGGGGCTGGAATATTACATCATGCTATAAGAGGTCTATAAGTTATTTTGTTTCTTTTTCTTCTTTCATAGATTTTTTTAATTTTTTTTTTTGCCACCCTCTGTGTTTTTGTAGGCCCGCCCTCTAACGGCGCCGCCGTCGCTCCGACTGCCTCCGCTCCGACTGCCTCCGCTCCCCCGTTACCTCGGACCCCCCTCAGCCCCAGCCCCATGAAGACGCCCCCAGCTGCTGCTGTTTCACCCATGCAGGTGCTGAAAACAAAGATGGGATTACTATAGTGTTGACATTACAACAGCTTCTTTACAGCTTCACAAATACACAGACTGGTCCTTTATTTCAACAATATAGTTATTAGTTACTGAAAATATAAACTCTATCTCTGCAAACAATTTATAAATTATATTTGGTGTCTGGTTATATAATGAAAAATGATATTAAATAATAATAAAAATGATAAATATTTCATTCAAAATTAAATAAATAAATATGGTTGATAATATATAATTAATAAATACTCCACCAAATAAATAAACAAATTTTTCCTATTTGGGAACAATTTATTTAATCAATTATTTATGGCATTTTATTTTCCAGCACTTTATTTTATTTTTATTATTTCATAGACTTATTTGTATTTATTTAAAAAACTTCATTATTTATTAATGTTTTTATTTCAGGGTCTTATTTCATTTTCTCATATTCAGACTCGGTGGGAATGGTCTGGTCAGATTTCTATTAACGATGAATATTGTTGGTTATCAACACAACTTCAGTACTAAAAAAAAAAAAATTCCTAAAGTTTGAAATGATGATTTTTTTATATTCACCTGAGTTAATTTTTTTTTTACATACAAACTCAAATATATATAAAGATAAGTGGATAAATGTGACTTACCAAGATTCACTTGAACAGCACAGCTTTTTTGTAGCCTTAAGTGATCTTTACTGTTATGGCAACAGATCCAATATCTGTATCATTCCTTAGACACTGGAAGTAAAGGACACGTGCAAACCATGAATTTAACAAAAAAATTCATCTGTAAAAATGCAAATACAAAAATGACGTTAAATCAGTTTTGCAATTCCTTTTTCCTAAAAAATACACAGCTTACACGGTCAAAAAACTATATTGCGCCGTGTCTAAGCAATCCGTCAATAGTTTTTCTAATACAGTATACAGCCTGACAGGAAGCAAGCCTTTCAAAATAAAACTAAATTTCACAATAGAAAAGGTGAAATTCTTTTATTATTATTATTATTATTATTATTTATTCATTATTATTTATTAAAATCTTTTTATTTAAAAATAAAAAGATTCACAAATATGAATCTTTTTAGCTAAACATGATAAAATAAAAAAACAAACCATCATACAAATAACTTAAATATTTCCTATTTATGGCTCTAACATTTACTTCATTCTGGATGGATATCTAATCTTTGTAATCGGTCCACTTCTGTTCTTGGCAACCTTGTAAATCTACTAAAGTGCATGTTTTGCTGTTTCAGAGACACTCCATTGCTGGGTCCATAGCAGCGACCAAACCCCTCTCATCGTTGACTGACAAGAGACCCAGCTACACAGACATGACCATGCCAGGTAAATATGATCTCCATCCTGTAGAGTCAGTTTTATGTAAATTTCTTCTCCACACCAACACCTCCAGAGACTCTGTAGTAGTTAATTGATTTTATGTAGAATATTTTATGTAATATTCATATGTTTTGACACTCTAAATTTTGGGTTTTTAACCATCTGTGACCCATAATTATGGAAAGGACATGAAATGAATTACTGAAATACGAATTTCACTTTCAAAACGAGCAGCAAAAATTTTTCAACTTTTTCACAATTTAAGTTTTTTTGTTGCAGCAAAAAAACTTTTTTTTTTTACTTTTAGGATATAGCAAAAAATGATTTAAGTTTTTCAATGCAGCAAAAAAAATAAGATTTCTCAAGTTTTTTTTGCACTTGTGAAGAGAAAGAAAAACAATGCATCATTTTCAGAACATTTGGCCAATAAAACGCTTAAAAGTTTAGCATGCATTAAATTAGCTTCCTAAAATAAAGGGCTGTCTTTTTTTTTTAAAACAAATAATGACCACCTCTTTTTTCTGTCTTTTTTTTTTTTTTTTGCCAAAAGATAATTTAGGCAAAAAAAAAAATTTTAGCAAAAAATGACTTGGGTCATTTTAGGAAAGTGACAAAATAAAATGTAGCAGCTAGAATAGTTATAATCTAATTGTGTTTATTTGCTTGAATGGCCTATTCAAAGTCTACGATACGACTACAAATGGCAGTCCATGCTCACTATTCACCCGATGTGAACGAGACAAAGCCATGAATGAGACCTGAATAAGTGTTTAGCTGTTAAGCTGATGGTGTGAAAAAATGTGACGAGTGTGAATAACTTTGCAAGGTGCTGCAGGTGAAAAAGCATTAAATACTGTGATGTCAAGTAGCATCACGTCATATGTTGTCATGGAAACAAGTCTGAATAGCTTGATCCCTCTTGTATGATACAAACGGGATTGCTTTTCTCCCGAAGCTCCACTCGGGATTTGTAAGGATTAGAGTGGACGATGAGAGGGCAACATGAAGGTCCACTCTGTCCACTCTGTCCATTCTGTCCACTCTGTCCCCTTCGTCCACTCTTAACTGCAGCGAGCTCAAGTGTTTTCTGCGAACGTGCAATCTTGGCCATAGTTTCCAACGTTTGTTTACTCTTTCAGTGATTTATTGTTTTCTTGGTGAGGGAGGCGGCCTCGTGCGTCGGTATTCCCTGAACTCACAGGGACTGGAATGTGGCTCTTAGCTGACACCCCCTCATCCTCCTCATGTCCCCGGTTACATCCACTTTTTGGGAGGAAGTTCGTCATGCAGTCGCTCAGCAGTGTCGATGTTGTCATGTCTCCACAGCTGAGCACCTCCTGAGGGGAGCCCCGACCAGCCGACCGCCTCCCGTCCTGCAGAGGGTCTCCAATATCGACTCCACCAAGGCCATCTCAGGTTGGAGACGTCAGTCAGAGTTGATGTGTCATTTCAGAGCAGATCCGTTTGAATCCAATCTGTAATCTGTGTCCTGTAGTGTCGCGGAGGAGCAGTGAGGAGCTGAAGAGGGACATGTCGGCGTCGGACGGCGCCTCCTCCACCTCCCTTATGGCCATGAGCGCTGCTTCCTCCCCCCTCTCCCTCTCCTCCTCCTCCCCCACGGCCTCCGTCACGCCCACCACCCGCAGCCGCCTGAGGTACCGTCACATCTTGTGCTAAACGAGAAGGTTGTGTGAAGTTCCTGTATCTGTCCTGTCTCACACATTCCTCGTCTGTGTGACATCACCTGATAAGTGCAGAAGCATTGCACCCAAATCACAAAAAACGAAGGAAAGCTGCAGACGTTTGCCCTTTTTGACCTTGAAATCATTTCCCTGCTTATGAGTCTCTTGTCTGTTTCTCTAACAGAGAGGAGAGAAAGGACCCACTGTCAGCGCTGGCCAGGGAGTACGGAGGCTCCAAGAGAAATGCTTTGCTCAAGTGGTGCCAAAAAAAGACCGAAGGTTATCAGGTATGAGAACCAACCTGATCTAAACGGAGGGTGGATTCACACCATCGCTGTTTGTTCCGCTTCAATCAAACTCCAGTTTGTCTACCTTTAAAGTCTGGTTCGTTTGGGGAGGTGTGAACGTGTAGTCGAACTCTGATGCGGATCAAAAAAGTGAACTCTGCCTAAAAACCTTGGTCTCAATTCAGTTGAAGTGAACTTTGGCGCAGTACGAACTTATATGTGAACGCCAAGCGGACCAGGCGGAGACCGCTCCAAAACCAGGACGTGGACTACGGTGCAGGGAATTCTGGGTAAATCCAACCAAAACAAATGTTCAAGTCTTGCTCTGGGCGGAGAGCTGGCTCGTAGCCTTTAACCAACAACAACAGAGGAATCCTACAACTGCTGAAATGTGACGGTTCGCCATTTTTGTTCACATTTTGTGAAGGAGGAAGTTGTGCTCAGTGTCTTCTTCAGAGGTTTTCATGTAGAGGTTTTCATGTCATTTCCTTCAGTAGTTCTTGCTGCAGTGCCACCACAGGCAAGGAGGGGAACAGTATTTCCTAAAGTCCTTGGTCTTTTGACGCAGTGCAGTGTGAAAGAGAACCAGACCAGCTGAAAATGGAACAAATGTCTCCAATTGAACCAATTCTACCAAACTATCAGGAGTGAAAACACCATAAAACAGCATTAAATAAATAAGTTCAGATGGTTTAGGGAAACTCACAAACAACACAACTGGACTCAAACCCCACAGGTTGTTAAACAGTCTGCTTACAAGGAGAATGTTGGAGAAAACTCTGTCAGGTTTCTCCAGAGAAAGCTGCTTGAAGCCAAACACAAGTTAAGGTATTCCACCGTCAGTACCTAAATTCTTATTCCTGCCCAAAACCTGTACCTGCTGTCAGCCGAAAAATTAAAAGATTAACAAAATGAAGGGATAAAGTAAAATATGATATGCAGTGCTTTTCTGTTGCATCTGTGGCAGACTCTTATCTTCTTTCTACTACGTCACTTCCCCACGTCACTGGCTTTATGGTTTCTAAATCTGGATTTTTGTTAACTTTAACTTTTATCAACACCTATGTATGCAAAACCTATGGCAGTCGACACATCGCTTGAAAGTTGACACTCTTCTTTCAACCTGACAGTTTGGTGGCATTTTGGGACGTAATTCTAGATGTTAAAGGTTGTTTGATGTGCCTCTGGCAGCTGTAATGGCAGTAAAACGTGGTGTTGATTCAGAGGTCTGAATCTCAATGCATGTTATGCTTTTTAAGTTTTTCTTAATCCTCCACTGTTTTTTGTTTGTCTCAAACAAAATCCCAGTAAAATTAGAGATGCAAGTTATCGATTGATGAGTTTACCTAAAGTTGCTTGAATTGATAGGAGGCCATTTTCATGAAAATCAGAGTTTTCTCTTGTTTCAAGAGGACCCATAGACTTTGCATAACATAAGATTACATTTTTCATGATATACTGAATTTAAAAAAATTCATTGAATTTTAACATTATTTTGTGTCAGCTGTATTAAATGCTGACTGAATAAACAGTTTCTCCTTCCCGTTCTGGTATGGCCCCGCCATCTTTGTTTCTGCATCAGCTGGCTCTGCTTAAGGATGACCAGTGGCGCCCTCTGCTGGATGGTGGCCACACTGCAACAATAAAAACAGGTCTAAACGGACGATATTAATCAATTGGAACTAATTTCAATCTAATAAACCATTAATCGACAATTAATTGTAAGTTGGTTTATTGTTTGCGCCCCTACCTGAAATAGATCGATATTTCTTGGTTGTAATTTGATAAAAAAGTGAAAAGATGATTATTGTGTTTCTAAGGTATTTTTGTTTGTTGGTATGGATGGAGAACTGGCAGCAGGTTTGCCTCAGCAGTAAACAGGTTTGATTATGTGACTCAGAAAATGCCTGGGAAGTTGTCACAAGAGTCGTTTTCTTCCACATTGAAGGGACGCAGGTCACGGTTACCATGGCTTCCTGCGTCCTCTTCAGGAAGTGTGCAACATTAAGCACATCCTGCAAGTAACAAACTGACAAAACACCAATGAGCCAGAGGTTGATGGGTTGTGATGTCGAGGAGATTGAAGCGTGCGGTCACGCCGAACGTCAGCGAATGTTTGCTGGAGGATTTTATTTTTCCGTTTTGTTTTTTTTTTTTTTTCTTTAAAGGTCGAGACGATGATTGATGGCGGATGAGTTCTGCCTTTGCCGTTCAGATTGAGTTGCCGTTTTCTGTCAATAAATCCTAAACGTTTCCAGTTGTTATTAGAATAATGTGTCTAGAATAACGCTGAAAGTGGCACTGTTTAACCGCCGCCCCTTTTTCCCAGAACATCGACATCACCAACTTCAGCAGCAGTTGGAACGACGGCCTGGCCTTCTGCGCCTTGCTGCACACCTACCTGCCCGCACACATCCCATACCAGGAACTCAGCAGCCAGGACAAGGCAAGCAGCGCTCCCTGTACACGGCTCCATTTCTACACTTGTACTTGTGACCTAAAGATGTCTCCTTTTCTCTCCACAGAGGAGAAACTTCACGTTAGCTTTCCAGGCTGCAGAGAGCGTCGGCATCAAATGCACATTGGTAAGCTCTGCAGACGAGCTGTTACTGCAAATCCACCCATAGCTTTTTTTGTTTTTGGTTGTTTTTTTTTTTTTTTTTTTTTTTTTTTTTCCCAGGGACAGTGTGTAATCTTTACAAAAAGAAGAGATGCCTTAGACCAGATTTAGCTCCCAGCTGCTCTCTGACAGGGATGCACCAATCTGCTTTTTATGTTTCCGATATCGATCCGACACAGAAAAAAGCTGCTGAATTGACTTGAAACATTTATTTTTTAAACAGAACTTATTCTGCAATTATACTCAGAATACAAAGGAAAACAAAATCAGAACTCTGATATATATATATATATATTTTTTTTTGTGGTTCTAATCCTCTTCCGCTTTTAAAATGATTGACCTCATTTCTCCACTTCCGTCTTTTAGATGTTCAAGTTGAGCATTGGACCCCAAAGTTAGATTTGAAACTAGATTTGAAATAATTTCTCAACTATAAACATTGTTGTAAGTTGATGAAAATAGTTTCTGCTTTGCATTCTGCTGCAACAAAGTGCAAGAAATCCTCTAGAGATATGGATCTACCCACAGCTTTCAGTCAGCAGCTCCTTCTCTAACATGTGGAGAGAAAGCTTTACCTAGAGATAAAGAAATCCTCGTCCAGACACTGCTGTTGCACGGAAACAGGTGCAGCAAAAGACTTAGTTGCCTGGTAACCTCGCCTGCAGGGCGGATATGGTTTTAACCACTAAATGCAACAAAAACAAACCCCAACCTAATCTCTGGTCTTGATCTGTCGTCTTTAAGGGCAATGCTTTTCGTCCGCCTCCGTCTTTTTCAAATCGCCTCCTTGTCTGTTGCAGGACATCAACGACATGGTTCACACGGAGCGGCCCGACTGGCAGAGCGTCATAACGTACGTCACCGCCATCTACAAGTACTTTGAGACCTGACTCCCGACCGCGGCGCCTCACCCGCCTCGCACCTGCAGCAGCACAATCACAGTCGCGGCGACGTGCCCGGCGACCGCTCCGTCGGCATCTGTTACACCTCACCGGCCCAATGCCGCCGCACGCTATTAGCTATAAGCTGAGCTTAGAGCTCAAGCAGCTGGGGCCCGATCACACGTTTACCGTTACACTAGTAAGCCATGAGAAGCGACCGGTCGAAGCCGGATCTGAGCAGAATCCGCTCGATCTGCTGGAACAATCCAGACGATCTGTGGATCGGGAGCTGCAAAAGAAAAATGTCAGTGCCTTCTGTTTTGGCTTTGGTTGTTTTTGTCTCAACCATGTTTATGAGGAAGTTGTTCCAACCTAAATTCACTCAGAAATTCTCAACATTTCTTTCGTTTGGTCGGAACATTAAGCAGAGTTTGCGTTTCATGTGTTGTTGTTTTTTTTGTTTGTTTTTTTTACGCCATCCTGCAGCAGGGCTGGTTGGTTGCCTAATTTTTAAAAAATATTCCTTTTGGAAACATTTTGGACTTGTTTTGCACCAAGTCTTCCAGACATGACAGTTCGATGCAGACGCTTCTGTTTCAGTGGACAAAGTGCCTGTGAGTTTAATGCAGGAAAACCAGGAAATGAGCTCTGTGTCGCTTTGTGAAGTTGCCAAATAAGTATCATAGACTTCTAGTAGTTGTTTTTGTTTTCACCTACTATAACCAGGATAAAGTGACGTTAGGTTCTCCAGCTCCATCACCCAGTATAAGCCACACTAACTCTTTATAGATCTGTGAAAGTTGATTCATATCCATTTAAAGTTGCATAAATATCCTGACGGCTGTGTAACATGTCTGCGTTGCGGTTCCACTCTTCTCCCTCTGCACACGGCGTCGTTTCTTCAGAACCAAAGCGTGAGCAGAGTGCAGTCCTCAGCAGAATGGCTTCTGTGGAAAAATTAGACCTCGAGTTTGAGGGAAAAGTCTTTGAGTCGTTTGGATTGATGCGCGTTTTTCTTTCCTAATAGTTGGAAGGGATTATCTGCGCTTTGTTTGTGTGTGTTTTTAATGCGAGGTTCGGCGCCAGGCTCAGCGTAAACACCTGACCCGAGCCAAAGGAAATAAAAAAATCTGCATACCAGCGCCTCTAATGATTAATAACATGTTTTGTTTTGTAGACTGAGAAATCCCAGCTTGTTCTAGATGGAGAGGGATGGACAGTTTTCTTGGTGTGAAGCTCCGACTTCGTAAAGTCAGCGAGGGAGGTGCAGTTTTGCAGATGGTTGCGTGTTTCTCTTTGGCAGAGTCGTGTTGTAGCTGCAGTGGTCATGTAAGTTATCAACTGGCCATAACCTCACACTGCAAGCTGATCTAACCCCGGATAGCGACTAAACCGCCCAAATGTCAAATTCTTCTCTGAACAAGATGTTTCTTGTGCTTCTAAATGAAACAAAGTGACTGTATAATCCATTCTGATTTTTTTCTTCTTCTTTTTTTAATGTTTGTGTCTTTTCTTAGCATAACTAATCCACACTCGTGATGCTGCGTAAATGCCATTTATTCACTCGAAATCCAGCCTGCAGCCGTTTTGTCAGGCCGTCTGACTGCTGTGTGCTGCCTGTGCCTCACATGCAAAGTTATTCTTTTATTTATTTGCATCGTTTTCATGAAGTCATTACTTGAGTGTCTTACCTATCTATGAAGTTATTGCACACACAGCAAGTAGCTGCACTGAGATAAGCTTTTTTCTTTCTTTTTTTTTTGTATGCCACACTAACATTCTTGCCTTAAGAGTTTAGCCGAGGCCTGCCCTACTGACAGTCGGACACCAGATTGGAAAGGACGTCCTGAAACCTGCTGGGCCTCGACTTTCGCCTTATTGAGAAACTCTGACGTTTATTGTGTTGAGGTTGAAATCTGTGACTGAGTATTAAGGCCTGCGTAGATAGGAAGAGATAAAAGATGTGTAAATTTCCGCCATCAAAGTTCTTAAATTTCTAGGGGGGAAAAACAAAAAAACAAGGACATTTCTGAGATGCACAAGCCAAAGGTTTGCTAGGAAAAACTCTGAAATTTTGAGATTAATCTCACAAAATTTCTAGAAAAAGCAAGGAAATGTCTGAAGATTTTGCTTGGAAAAAAAACAAGAAAACTTTTAGATTAATCGCTGAAATTTTCTAGAAAATCTGCTTGAAAAGTTGAAAATTAGAGAGAAAAGATGAGGACATTTTTTTTTTTTTTGATCTCAGAAATTTTCTTAAAAAACCCCCCAAAGATTTGTTTGAAAAGTTGAAAGTTTGCTAGAAAAAATAATTTTTTCTGATTATTATTCTAGAAAAACTTTGAAATTTCATAGTTTGAAAAGTCAAACTTGCTTGAAAACTTTCTACAAACTCAGAAATGTCCACGGTTTCTAGAAATTTTATGAGATCAATCTCAAAATTTTAGTTTTTTGGAAGAAAAAAAAAGAAGAGATCATTTCTATCTACAACATCTCTAATACGCCATCATTAAGAACAACTCATCTGTCTCCCTGAAATAAAAAAAAAAAAAAAATGGGTGACTACATGGCTTCAGTCCGACTCCCCCAGTGGTATCAATAGCAACAAGGAAAAGCACTATTTTTGCCTGTCGGATGTGGAGGCTGCTGCGCTTGGCAGGTCTCATCGCCGCGGAGCGTACATCTGCTTTAGACATTCAGAGATTTAAAGATAGCACAAGAGCCTTCAACAATGGCTGCTTCTGCTCCACGTACAAGATGGAGCGAGTTATTTACTGGCGTTGGAAGGAACTGGCTTCTTTTCATGAGTGAGGGGGGGAGAGTCGGGTTGGAGTGTGTGCGTGCGTGCGTGCGTGCGTGCGTGCGTGCGTGCGTGCGTGCGTGCGTGCGTGC
>NW_006800248.1:107744-113288 GCF_000485575.1 Poecilia formosa | reverse complement strand
TTTTTTTTTTTTTTTCACGAGGGCCTGCATGTGCTGACGTGGGGTGATTGATGAACTCTGAGGCCCCGGCCTGCTGAGGAGGGAGCAGACAGCTGGCGAAAGCGAGGAAGCACATTCCAGCTCCCCGCAACGCAGCAGCCGTCCGTGATGGGCGTGTCACATGGCTCGGGGAACTTTAACTATTCCCTTTACGGTGTATTGTTCTGAACAGGGAGGTGGATCCTGACAGGTCGTCACACTACAGTTATGTTCATTTACTTGAAGAATCCATTCGAGATTTTCACTGAACCTGCTCTAGTTTGCCTCCTTTGTTTCCCACGTTGCCTTCTGTTGTTTTATTCTTTTTTTTCTTTCTGGTCACGTACATGTATTATTGAATATTACATTCGTGAAAGTCAAAGCTGAAAGAATCAGAGCTGAGTGTTTGTGTGAGTGTAAAAGCCACTAAGCTACAGTATTAAGGGCACACTATCATGAGTCTGTAAGAAAATGTTCTGTTGTTGTTTAATGTTGCTTTTTCTCCTGTAGTTATAAAAGAACGTTGAAAAGTACTTTTTTGTCCTCTTTATTTTGTTTTAGTTGTTGCCAACATGGGACGGGTCAGTGTCCTGGATTTAGAAAGAGCTGTGGCCCCCAGGGCCCCAAACATTTAGCATGTTTTACTATATAATGTATATAAAAGTCATAGAACATGGTAACACTTCCCAAAGTCATACAAGGTGTGTTGTTTTAATATTGTTACATTTTTATTGGGGCCTGCCCATAGCAATGCATAGGGAGAGCAGTGACTGACTTGTGAAGCAGGTCAGTCACTGCCTCCATGCATTGCATGGCAGGCACCTATTGTTCTACACCCAATAGAATGTCTCTTTAATATTTATTATTCTTCCATTACCGTTAATGCGGCTCGTACCTATGCGTGCCCACCCACAAAAGTGGTATCAAATCGTGCGGCTCGATGCCGAGAAGGGAGCTATTACTTTTATTGGGGATCGGAGTTACGACGGCGACGTAAAAATCGAAAAACGAGCGAAATTCCCAACTGCCGAAACGCAGAATGTAACTGCCACCAACTGCCACTTTTTTTAGTGTAAGAAAAAGAGTGGATTTTTGACCCCAAAATAATTTTGAAATCACTCTCATGGCCACAAAACTTGTACCAGTGGTATGAAAGTTGGTCATGAAATCGCACCGAATGCCTGCTCCGGTAAAATGTTTTCGAAATTTCTCTAGGGCTGACGGTTTTCTGTCAAGGTGCTTCAGAGTGAAATCAAGTGACAGGGTACCGTCAGGCACTCAACCATTCATTTTCGGACTTTTCTGAAAAATTTCTGAGCTCAGCGCACACCATATTTCTCTCATCGCTACTATTTCTGTGAGTGACCTACAGATATGAATCGCGGTACTATCGGAGACGCCAAATAGCCCTCTCATATGCTTCAAACGGTTCTTGGATCGGCCTTACGGATCCTGAACGGGAAGCAGTTTTTCTGACTGCTTTTTTCATTAAAACTGACTGTGTCTCATAAAGATAGAAATCCTTCTCCAGCTTTCTGTCTCACACACACAGCAGTTGGCTGAGGACCAATTGCTATAGCAACAGAATACAGAGAAAGGCAGAGCTGCTGGTTTGGACTACAAAGACTCTGTAGTTCTAAACATGGCGGAACACTTTAATACAGAGGGCAGAGCAGAAGGTCAGAACTACAACATGGCGGAACACTCAATTATTACAGAGGAGGGCTGAGCTGGCAGTTAGAACTACATAATGGTGGAACTCTGACTTACTTACAGGAGGGTGAGCAGAATGTTATAACTACAGACAGGGCAGAATGTTCTGGGCATTATATTACTGGTTTAACCCAACCACTGTTACACATTTGATTAGTGTGGCCATTTAAAATGAAGCTTATTGATAGTTTCAAAATAAAAGCCTGCATATTGCTCTCATATCAGTGCACCGCCAAAGGCGGTGCAATTATATTAAGCTTTTTTTAATTTTTTTTTTTTTTTTTTATCAGGATAACATTAGCACAAACATTAGCATTTCATGGGTGTCTCATAAAGATGGAAATCATTCTCCACCTTTCTGTCTCACACACACAGCAGTTGGCTGAGGATTCATCGCTATAGCAACAGAATACAGAGAAAGGCAGAGCTGCTGGTTTGGACTACAAACCAGCAGCCATAACTGCCATAACTGTCTGTTACTATAGAGGAGGAGTTGGCTGGTATTCTGAACTACTTGTGCTTTGAGCATTATATAACTGATTTAACCCGATCACTATCACACATGGAATTAGTGTGGCCATTTCAAATGAAGCTTACTGAAAAATTTCAAAATAAAAGCCTTTACAATTTTTACATCATGAAATTGTTCTTTTGGGCATTAGATAACTGGTTTAACCAAACCACTGTTACACATGGGATTAGTGTTGCCATTTCAAATGAAGTTTGCTTAAAGTTTCAAAATAAAAGCCTGCATACTCCCCTCACGTCACCGCCGTAGGCGGTGCAATAATATTAAGCTTTTTTTATGTTTTTTTTCTCAGGATAGTGAACTGCCTTTTGCAGCAAGGCAGTTCATTAACATTAGCACAAACATTAGCATTTCACTGCCCCCCACTAGTGCACTTCCTTGCACGCATTAGCATTAGCCTTTTACTGAAAATAACCTATTAGTTAATTTTCTTACTTATTTGCCAAGTTTAGTATACTGAATGGAGTAAGTCAATGACAGAGAACATGCTAGTGATGCCCCACATGCTACTGATAGTCTTCATGTTAACATTAGCATTTTAGTTTATACAATAATTTTAACACACTGAATGGTACAAGTACAGCTTAGTCCACATGCTTCTGACTCTCCACAGGTTATTGACTACACTGAAGCTTTCTTTAGCATTAATGCTAATTTTTAGCATCAGAACGCTGGGTCCAAACCGACGGGCACACTTTAGCAGGCCCCTTAAAATTTCTGCAGGAATTTTCTAGTTTATGTATACAATACTCTGACATCGTCACCTTTTTATAATAACAACACAAGTGTTTGTTTTTTTGCCAACTGTGATTTTTTAATTTCCCTTTATTTTTTATCTTTTTCTTTTTCTTTTTTGCCCAAATCATCTTCTGGCAATATAAAGGTGGTGTCTTTTTTTTTTGTTTGTTTGTTTGTTTGTTTTTTGTAACTTTTGAGCACAAAAAACAGAGAGACCTGGGTCATTATTTTAGGAGGGTGACGATATTTAAAAACTCAAAACTGGAGCCATGTGACCTGGGACATTTTAAACCTGGTGATGTTTAGACCTGCCTATTAATGTACTGCTTTCATTTAAATCAGATTTGATTTTTTTTTTTTTTTTTTTTTTGATGGGGCACCAACACTGGCTCCAGCCCAGGGGCCCTTATCCTTCTAAAATAGTTCCTGGTCAACAGTAAGTAAAAAAATATGGTGGTTATAGAGTACTGACATAAAACGATCTAAATGCCATCCATCCATCCATCTTCTGCTTGTTCGGGGTCACAGGGGCAGCAGCCTAAGAACAGAGGCCCAGACTTCCCTCTCTCCAGCCACATGTTCCAGCTCCTCCAGGGGAATCCCAAGGCGTTCCCAGCACAGCTGAGAAACATCATCCCTCCAGCTCCTGGGTCTTTCCCGGGGCCTCCTCCTGGTGGGACGAGCCTGGAACACCTCACCAGGGAGGCGTCCAGGAGGGACCTAACCAGATGACTGATCCACCTCAGCTGGCTCCTCTCTCCTGCAGCCTCTGCTCCGATTCACCTCTCGATCTACGGCTCCATTATTCCTCATTTTCTCAACTCCAGAGTGGAAGAGTGTCTAGTCCCTCTCAAGGAGACCGGTTCTCCTTGAGAGGAGCCAGAACCAGAAACATGCGTTGAGATGAGACCAAATGTTTCTAGCCGGAACCTCTCAACCTCACACACCAGCTCAGGCTCCTTCCCCACCAGACAGGAGGCATTTCCACGTCCTGAGAGCCGAGTAGTGGATCATCCAACCCTCAGTCACCACACCTTGCACCCGACTCCATTGGCCCCTCAAACAAGTGGTGAGCCCGTTGAGAGGGGGACCCACTTCTCCTCTTTAAACTGTGCCCAGCCTGACTCAGTGGTTTAACGCCTGGCCACCAGGCGCTCTCCAGCATGCCCCACCTCCAGGCCTGGCTCCAGAGTGGGGCCCCTGTGACCCACATTCAGGCGAGGGAACACTGTCCAATGACTGTGCTCTTCATAAGGAGTCTGACCTCCAGTTGAAGTTACAATCACGTGTAGATAAGGATGTTCATGCGATGATGTTCATGAGTTTTGCTTTTATCATCTCAAAGCTACGTTTATATGTGGATTTTTTTCAGATGTTTTTCCTTCCACTAAACTTACCACAACTGTGGTTTACTCTCTTGGTGAAGGGTGTGAGTGACTCTGGACAACAGTCAGTAACATTTATGAATTTAAATCATGTTCTCTTAGTCTCATGTAATAAAAAAAAGTGAAACTGAATTCATAATGAATCCATATAAACGTGAGTTTCACTTTTTGCGCTGGATTCCTAAAATAAATGAACTTTTTTTGTATGCATTTACTGAGATGCACCTGAATGTAGAGAGAAGCAGCGACACAGCGCGTATCAGCTGGCTCAGTTTTAGTGGGAGGTGTGTGTGTTGTGTGTGTTGTGTGTGGTATCTACCATCATCTTTACAATGCTTTCTACGTGATCCGCCCCCGGAGAGGAAACGGCCACAATTCTGCAGAAAATGTTTTAGTGAGGGAGGGGAGAGTGAGAGACAAAGCAGAGGAAAGGCGCCATTCTCATCTTTAAGTCGCTACATTCACTGAGGCACGAGAGCAACTTCTACACAGGAAGGCGGAAACACGGACCGTTCCTTCTTCTTCTTCTTCTTCTTCTTTTTGGTATTTAATTTATTTCCTGGACTCAGCTGCTGCATATCACTCTGAGCCGCAACTCTCCTCTCACAATTTTTTATTTATTTATTTATTTTTTATTTTCTTTTGAAGCGAGTCTCCTATTTGCTCTCTGAACGCCGCAAAGCTCCGGTAAGTCAAATTAAATTATGTTTCCATCATTCAGCTCTATAGATATTATCTCTACGGTGAATTATCTGGTTATAAATCTGGTTATAAATGTGGATGTTGAAGCAGCTCAAAGTGATGTGTCCTCTCTGAAAGTTTGCGGGAGATACGTGTAGTGCGTGGTTTTTTGTCTTGTTTTTTTTTGCGTGGTTTTTTGTCTTGTTTTTTTTTTTTTCCTCACCTGTGAGGTGAAAACACGCAGGAATTTGAGGCGCTTCAGTCCGTGAAGCCCGCAGTGATGATGAGCATCTGTTCAAGGGCCACAGCTGCTCTGTGCTCCGGGGTCTGCATGTGTGTGCATGCGACTGGAACCGGAGTGGGTCCAATCTAGAAATATTTGGACATACCAGCGACCGAACTTTTTATCAATTTATATAACATGACGTGCCGGTTTCCTATAATAAAGCATAAAATGGAAAAAAAAAAAAAAAAAAAAAA
>NW_006800248.1:96475-107643 GCF_000485575.1 Poecilia formosa | reverse complement strand
ATATTTTTTATCTAACATTTGTCAACTTGTCATGTCTATTTCCAGTTTTATCCGCTTTTATAATTCATTTATTACTCTCTCCTACTCCTGTGCCATTCATTGGTTCCATTTATTGCACCAGGCTTTGTCATTGCTGAGACTCATTAGGTGTTTTATGAAGATATTTCTCTTGTTTATTGCTATGTTTATCCTGTGACCGGATCCAGGGCCGGATTTAGGAGATAATGGGTGCCTGGGCTAATGCCAGACTTGGTGCCCTGCCCACACACGTTTCTGTTGCTTATATATCCTGGTCCCCGAGACGAAGCAATCCCAGACATTGGGGGTTATGTGAAAGATTTTAAAGATTTTAAAAAGTCCACAGAATGCAGTTTTTTTAGCTGCTACATTACGGCGGTCGGAGCGCCTCACTGCAAAGTAAAAAATAGGTTGATGGACGTACAATTCAGGAGAACATCTGAAGGTTGATAACCAGCTCCCTGTTTTTCTGTCTTCATGATGGCATCAAGCCGACACACAGATACCATGCCCACGTTTAAAACAGGAGAAAGATAAACAAAGATACATTTGATTATTTATACATTTTATTATTTAGTCTTTTTTTTATTTTACAAAGAGATCTTCAAATGAAAAATGTAAGGCAGAAATTTTATTTATTTATTAATTACCATTTTGACTTTTTGTTTTCTTTCATTGGAAGTGGCACCACAAACCCAGCAACCCGTGTTCACTTTTGTTCTATCAGGACCAGTGGAATAAACAATAATTAACCCCCTCTAAAAAAAAATGTGGAAAGTGCATCCTTGAATCACCATAGCAACCACTCAGCTGTGCAGAATGCCTGGGTGGACTGAGTGGTACCTTTGAGGATGAAGTTCCTCCAATGAGCTGCAGTTTCTCCCCCACTCAGCTCCTTCAGACTAGCCAGCAGCAATTAGCAAACACCTGGTGGAACTGAGCATCAGCTGAGCTCATCATAGGAGCTACTGCTCAGTGAAACTCTGGTAAAAACGTTGCTAAAGGGTTAATCATTTCAAGATGTTAAATTTTGAAGTCAAATTTCTTTATATTTCTTTATACATATTTGATATTTGTAGCATTATTATAACAACTGAATGTAACATAGTTACTTGATTATGCTATAAAGTGACACTATATGGCTGGAAAACACATAAAAATGCCCCTTTAATGTTAACAGATGTCCATTTTTATCATCAAGTTTTTTTTCTATTGGACATTTCAGCAACAAGGCAACTGAGCATGCTTTACATCATTTTACTTCACGTTTAGAGTTATTCCACCTTATCAATGGTGGTTTCATCTTTATGGTTGAGAGACATCAAGCCAGTGAATCTGAGAGCTCTAAAGTCATTGCTTGCGGTCTCCTAGTGGTACCAGAATCGGACCTTTCAGGTGGGTAAGCTCTGCCTCAGTGACAGTCCCTGGAGTGTCTCCACTGAACTCTGTAGCTCCATTTTAGGTCAGTTTAATTCGGTAGGAAACATCGCTGTCATGGGACTGTCACTGCCGTTTCAGATATTCATAACTCCCATTATTGTCCTCTGGGATTTTTTGTTTTTGTTTGTTTGTTTCACACTGCTGTGGCTGGAACGTACTTTCATGCAATCCATTGTGATGTTGCTTAAAACCATAAGAGACCTAAAATCAACAAGAATCTTGTCTGCAAGTCCAAAAGAATAAAAATACAAACGGATAACTGCGCCGGCTTCCAAAATAACAAGTCTGTAGAAATGATGTCTTATCCAACCCAGAGGGAAAAGTCTGACTGGGAGAGCAAAGACCTTTGAGTTCCAGTGCAGCTGTTATCTTTGAAAACCTAAAGGAGCGTTCCCTCCGAGGGAAACGGCTCTGTAAAAACAGCAACTGTCTGAAACAGACGGCTTGCAGATATCCAGGAGTCTAATTACGCCCGCTATTAATTATCCTCCATGATTCAGATCCTGCGTTCTGATAACAGCCACTTTGCTTCAAACTGAACCCATCGAGGATCCATGAAACATAGTCGCGTTAACGCAGATGTGAGCAAAATTCTGCTCCGACGGATGGAAACCGAATGTCCCGACGCACTCGAGTCAAGAACTGAACAAACAAACACAGTTAGTAAATGGTCCCTGCTGAATGTTTTGTCATTTTTTTCTGACAGATGGGGAAGAAGTCAGCGTCCGGGCGACTCCATGAATTCACTTTACTCACAAGTGCTGTGTGGTGGGGAAATAAATACCCAGATCCCCCGTTGATTATTGCTTTATAACTTTGCTTACTTATACAGCAATGAAGAGTTTCTCATTTTTATGTTAGTTTTGTTTCTCTGTGAATTTACTGACAGTAAAAATAAAAATGTTATTAGAGCACATTATTAAAGAAGTAGGAAAATATATTTGCATGTTACAAAGTAAAATAAGTAACGGATTCTCCATCAAGACGTGTCTTATCCATGAAATCTTTGTTGACAGGCACAGTTACTTTTTCTACTGCCGGTGACCAAGTTTCCTCACGTCTCAGGAGAAATTGTCGTCCACAGAAACATTTAAAGGCTCTCTGGTTTCTTGGCTGTTGTTTGGAAAACTTACTTTTCAGTGCCCTTCACAGATTTTCTGTATGAGCGCATTGAATGGTCAGAAATGTATGGTTAATGATGTTCTTCTTTAAAAGGGCAGTACTATGTATTTTCCAGGAAAATAGTGCCATTTTATAGCATGATCAAATAACTATGTTATCTTCAGTTGTTGTAAAAATGCTGCATATATCAAATATGACTTAAAAGAAATTTCACTCTGTCTCTTTAAAAAACTCCTGCTCTTTCTGAAACTCCGCCTTCAGGAAGTCATCGTAACATGGCTCCTATGTTAATCTTTTAACAACATTTTTACCAGTTTTGCACTGAGAAGTGGCTCCTATAATGAGCTCAGCAGATGCTCAGGTCCAGCAGGTGTTTGCTAATTGCTGCTGGCTAGTCTGAAGGAGCTGAGTGGGAGTGACAGGAGAGAGCTGCTCTGTGAGGCAGAAGCTGGAGGAGCTTCATCCTCAAAGGCAGCGCTAGATCCACTCAGGCATTTTGCACAGCTAAATGGTTGCAATGGATATTAAAGGGCTGGATGAGACATTTAATTCTCTGACTTCACTATTAGCCTTTAAGTGACATATTTATTCTAGATTTTTGGGGTGATATTAGATCTGTTAATCTTTAAAGGAAGTTAAACTTTCGAGCTCAGCATGGCATCAGACGTTTTTTTTCCCCCCAGACTCTGATTAGCAGAAGCTGGATGTCTGTGACCAGCTGTCAGACTCTGCTGAGCTAATGGGTTCTGTTCACACAGCCATCTGAAATGTGATTAATGGTGCATGCTCTTATCTGTCTCCACTGTAAATGCACCCAGAATTTATTCTAGGCAAGCTAGACTTTTTGTGGAAAGGTCATGTGACCACGTTGTAGTTATCAAATGCAGGATGGTGCGTCAGGCATTCAGGATCTGTTGTTTCCTCTTCTTCAGCTGTTCTGACGGATCCTCCACACCCGGAATCAGAACCGTGCTGATTCTCACACACGTTCAATCTGGGAACAACCGCAGGTCCTAGTTGTCAACACAATGTGTCTCTCCACAACACAATTGGTGCAGTGACTCCAGTCCAACAGCACTGAGTAGGTTCTGGTACTAATAAGTCACGATGAGCCCAACTTGCATTTTCGTATTTATTTTTTTAAACTTATGATAAAGGACTTTGGCTCAATCGAAACAAATACACTCTTGTGATCAGGACGGAAAAATTATGCAAAATGGCATTCAGAATGACGGTGGATCAGAATGACGGTGGATCAGAATGACGGTCAACAGAAAAGGTTGACCTGTTGCTACTATCTGGTAAACATGAGGCCACGCCCCTAAGCGATCACCTTAGCTCTAGGAAACCTTGAACAAATAACTTAAGATAACAAAACGTAAAACATTTGCTTGGGCCCTCTCTCTTCAGCACCACCATGCGATTTACATTGTATGTGCAAAACTTTGTCAATATTCCACTAATGACACAATTTCAGAATTGGAGTGGTTCCAATAAAGAAGAAACACAATTAAAAGCTCAGGTGAATAAGTTTGTAAACGCGATGAGCCAAAAACCAAAAATGCAGAATCATCATCCTCCAACTACTTCCCTGTCTTCTTCTTTGTGGTTTGTGCCAGTGGCAACATCCAGTTGTCGATCACATGATTCGTGTGACGCAAAAAACAAAAACAAAAAAAACAAACACTTTTGCAAAATAAGCCAATTTTGATGGTCAGAAATGTTTTTTAACATGTTTTTTAAATTAACATGTTTCCATTAAGCAAGTTTAGTTTTGAAATGCCAAATTACAAAATTCTGAAGAAGTGGGTGAATGGAAATGCAGCCACTGACTGTGTTGTAATGTCAGTCGTCATCATCATCATCATCATCATCATCATCATCATCATGACTTATGGCAAAGCACAACTTTAAACACAGCTGTCTGCTGTTGTTAACGGCAACCTGCGTAAAGTCCAGCTGAGACATGGTACAGGATAACACCTGGGTGTAAAGATGGCTTTACCTTTGGTTCCAGTGATAGGCTCAGATGTTGTAGGGTTCTGCAATGCTTATTGGACAACATGGAGGTTCCTCTTGGTCTTGGCCGCCCTCACATGCCCACCGGTTCTGAACTCTGACCTGAAGAATCCGGTCAGAGTTCAGCCTGATCTCTGGTTTCCAGCTGTAATCACTGAAGCTGTGTGCTGACTCTAGATCTCTAGACTCTCTAGGTCCAGAGATAATAACTTAGTTTACAAATTAATATTGAAAATATCCTCAGAGAAGGTGGCATCACACACATTTATCTGTACCAACACATATCTCTACAATCATTTCACTGAACAAAATGTTGATTTATCCTGGGGAATTTTTCCCCGGTGGCAACCTTTCGCAGCGCGTTGCAACGTTTCGACCAACAGACTGAGCCTTTGTCTGTGCAGCAGGAAGCAGCTTTCCCCTCTGTCACCTCCATCACTTCCCCATCTGCATCAACAAGTGTTAGCTAACTGTCTGAGCTGATGTAAATCACCCTGCACTGCACTCACAAAGCTGAAAATATTCACTTCGAATCTGAAAAATCTGCAAAAAAAAAAAAAAAAAAAAGGAAAATTACCTGCCACTTTCTGAGCCCGCATTGCATCAACTGGGTTAGCAGAGATTTTAAGAGGAGATGATTTTATATTGGTACATCTGTAAAATGAATGTACTGTAGCTTTAAAAGTGAGTTTGGTACTGTCATTTCCTCTAATAACATGATCCAATTATGTGACAAGATGTTTTGAAATTCTAAATACATGTGAACAAGTGCGACAATTCATTTTTAAATATTTTCCATGCTTGTTTTGAAGTATGTGAGTGAATAGTAAAATATCAATTAGAAACTGTACTATTATCAATACTTTATGATTATTAGAGATGCACAAAAGGAATCACATAGTTAAGTACGGAAAAAATAAGATTTTTCCTAATACTTAAATGCATCAAAAAATAATTCCCACCATTGTTGGTCTATAGATGCATTAATCAGCTACACAATATAGAGTATTCAGATACATTTTGGATTTAGCTTAATTAAAATCATATTCTGATGTTAGGAATTTGATGTAAACTGGTTTAATCTTGTTATTCTTTCACCTTCTGCTGAATTCAAACCTGATTTATTCATCAGATAACTTTTATGTGAAATTTAAAAAAAAAACAAAAAAAAAAACAGAATTGGTTAAAGTCAGTGTTGTCATTTCAAACTTTAAATTAATATCATAAATGGTCACTGGCCAGAAAGAACTTCATATTTACTGAATATAGATGTTTTTTTTTTTTTATACAAACTGCTCTCACGTTGCTGCTCTGTTTATGAAACCACCAGCCCAGCAACCTGCATGCAAACAGAGCCGTTAATGGAGACTGATGTGTTTATGGATGTTTATGGATGTTTATGGATGTCAGTGTCAAAACTACGCTTAGTTTCAAAAACCTATTTGAGTTTTTACCATTTTTATGTCTGTACACACAGGACCTGCTGCCCTCTGTGGTTCCTCTGCTTTTGCTAAATGTTTTAGATAATCAAACAAAACCCTTAATATCCAGATAAACTGAGTAAATAGAAAATTCACTTTTCAAATTATTTCTTATCACATGTGAAAAAATAACCCAACTACGCTATTAAATCTCATGTTTCATGTGTGCAGAATTGCTTTAATTCAGCCATGTTGAAGTGTTTTCTAAGATGAGTTGTTTTGCAGCAGTGTAAGCCTAGACTTTGACTAATCCACCTGAAAACCTTAGTTATTTTTGTATTAGGTTTGAGTCAGAGACGTAGTACCTGGTTTGCTTTTGCGTCAAGTCCTGAAGCAGTAAAGCAGCTCAACACCATCACACTATGACCACCATGTTGTCTGCGTGGCGTCCTTCTGTCTTAACTTGATACCAAATTTAAAGGGACACACACTTCTCAACAAGTCTGATGGATAGATGCATCCTTTTCTCTCTGCAGAGGTTTTGGCTTTGGCATGTTTTACCCAGTCTGAGTCTGATTGTTGATGATCATTTGGATGTTTCTGGATGTTTCTCTGGGTTTGTGATGTTCTGGTCGAGCTATGGATGAGCTCCTGTTAAGTCGTTTTTATCAGAACATTTCTGTGAATCTTGTGAATGGCTCTTATTGTAATTTCTGGAGTCTCAACACTTCTGGAAGATTTTCCAGACTGATAGTCTTTCATCTGGTTTTGAGTCTTTCTAGACCCTTTGGTCTACTTCATGTTGTCAGACTGGTTCTATCAAAAGTTTTCCGAAATGACATTAATGGTTATATATGAATGTTTTACGTTTAGCTAGCTTCAATGCTTTACTACTGCTTATTTCATTTTCAGGAAACTTGATGTCTGTTTTTGCCCGTAAGCTCATCTCATTATCAGTATTTAAAGTGACTTCCTGTAGAGTAACAGCACTTCCTCTTTCTGTTTTCTGTCGATATTTTATCTCCAGCAGCATGATGTTCCCATGATGCCTCTCAGCCCTTCCAGGATTCCTGGAAAAGAAGCACACTGATGGGAAGGAGTTGAAACAGAGACAAAAGAGGAACTTTTTATTTTTATTTATTTTTTATGTGGATTAGAGAGAGCCTCATGTGAAGCTGGATTAAACATCAGTTTTACAGCTGTCCAGATGTGAACTTGCCCTTGCTGGAGATTTTTTTCCTTTCTTTCTTTTGGATGCTTCTGTAAGCCGTGGAGGTGAGGAGGTTTGGAGGCCGACAGGCTGCAGCTATGGACGTTGAGCGGTTCCCTCCCTCCTCATCAGCGACCTCTCATCCCGTGTCACCATGCTCACCAGCGAGAGCATCCTCTACATCGTCCTGGAGCTGCTGATCGCCGTGTTCTCCGTCCTGGGGAACGTGCTGGTCTGCTGGGCCGTTTGCCTCAACAGCAACCTGCAGAGCATCACCAACTTCTTCGTGGTGTCGCTGGCCGTGGCCGACATCGCTGTGGGAGTCCTGGCCATCCCGTTCGCCATCGTCATCAGCACGGGATTCTGCTCCAACTTCTACGGCTGCCTGTTCATAGCGTGCTTTGTCCTGGTCCTCACCCAGAACTCCATCTTCAGCCTGCTCGCCATCGCCATCGACCGCTACGTCGCCATCAAGATACCACTCAGGTGAGCGCACTAGAGGACAATCCTGTTGGTTAGTCACTGATGTGGTGTGTCGATTTAGCTTCTACGTCTTGACGAGCAGCTTTAAGTCGCTTGGTTTGGATTGCTGCTGCGCGTTTCTTCACCAGGACAGGACTGGTCTGTCAACCTTTCCAAACTACATGTTTTGGACAGAGGCAGGGAGCCGATGCACACAGGGAGTACCCACACAGAGACGGAAAAAGTATCCAAACTCCACACAGAAAAGCCCACACAGCCTGGATTGAAGCCAGAGGCGAGAGACTTTACTACCACACTGCTTTGGATGTGGGAGCAAAAACACAGTTTCAGTGAGAAGTTTACACACACTCAGCCTTGTTATGGATGCTGAAATTATTTTTGTCTTTGAGTGGTGCATTTCAACAGTTCGTCTTTCAGTGGGAAATGATTGTGTGACAAATCACTTCCAGGAGTTTCAATAAGAATCGTAGGGAGAAGTTTGAATTTTTAATTGTGGATTTTATCATATTTATCGACTTTCCGGCTGGAAACTCAGTAGCATTTATTTAAAGAAGCAATATTATATAAAATGTACTGTTTTAGCTTTGCGTCATGTTACAAATTTAGTGATCAAAAACAAACTTTAAGTTTGTTGCCTTGATTCTTTCATTCTTCTTTGAGAAATCCTTGATCCATTTGACTGAGCAAAACGCCTGGGTGTACTTAGCTCCGCCTTCGAGACGCAGCTCCTCCTCAGAGCTGCAGTTTCTGAGCTTCATTCTCACATAGCAGCTCTCCAAAGCTCCTTCAGACTAGCCAGCAGCTATTAGCAAACACCTGCTGAGCTCATTATAGGAGCTACTTCTCAGTGAAACGCTGGTGAAAACACTGCTAAAGGGTTAATAGAGGAGCCATGATGTGACGACTTCCTGAAGGAAGTTTCAGAAAGAGCAGGAGTTCTTAAAGAGACAGAGACCCAATTTCAGGGCATTAAATTATGAAGTCGAATTTATTTTAAGTCATATTTGTTATCTATACAGCATTTTTATTACAACAGAAGGTGACATAGTTACTGTTTTCAAAAGGACTTTTATTCAATTAGTGGAAATGTGGGGGATGGATGAATAAAACAACTGAACAACCATTTCTGATTCTGTAACCACTAAAGCGGCTTGATGGACAATCATTGCACTTTGAAAAGAGAAGAACTTAAGTGGATAAAGTTTAAACATATTTATATGACACTGATGTGACAACTGTGTGAAGTAGAAGTTCAGTCAGCAGCTGCATCCTGCTGCTGTAACAGCCACAGAAATGCAGCTTCCTTAAATTTCGTCTGGGATGACTCACGACGCATCAACCAACAGCATATTAGCGGTTTGTTTTGCTGAGTTGACATATTGCAACGTTAGCAGCGGTGCAGACGGTGAGATCAGAGATGCAGGGTTTCCTGTTTGGAGTTCGATGCTGTACTGGGATCAGCATTGAGTGAGATGGAGAACGTTTAATGCAACACCGGCTGAACCAGGACAGGAAGCTGAGCACTTTGGTATTTCCTCACCAATGATAATGCATCTAAACTTCTTCAATTTTAATACATCACTAAAATATAAGGAGGTATATCAGCACAACGTCTTGTAAATCCCTGCATAAGGGACAAGATCAAATCTGGTGATTTTTACAAACACTTTTCTCACAAAAATGAAATCAAAGCCCAAAAGTTTTACATCCGACCCAGTGACTTTTTCTGGACTTTATTTATCTTTAACCTGTTAAGTATATTTCAGACAGATGGTGCTCAAAATGTTCCAGGTCAGTGGAAAATGTCAAAATTCAAGTAATTTAAAAGTTTTCTTATTTTTACTGCAAAATCAACCCGGTTATCAGAGCAGAACGGTACATGAGGACAGATAAGGAATCTTGCTTTAATTAAAAACCAAAAATAAAAATTTCTCTTTATTTAAAGAATAATTTCCCCACTGTTTCTATAGTCTGGGAATGATGAAGACTTAGTGTTTTATCTAAACCCGACAGCCTTTTGTTTCTCGGGTTCCTCTGAAGGCTTTCTTTACTCCAAACAGCAGAAGCCTCACGGCTGGAGTATAAATTTAATTCCTGTATATAAAGATGAGCCATTTGTACCAGAGGGTTTTGGCCATATAAGTGTCTCCAAAATTGGAGTTTCCCGTGGGACCGTGTCCCCCTGGAGCAATCAGTTAAATATTGCAATGATTGCTTATACAGACACTAATCCCCCCCCAGCGATTAGGCTCCACTGTAAAAACCCGATCAGGCGTCCTGCCTGCCGGGTTTCGCTCCGCTCTGCGCTATCGGTGTGGCTACCAGCCTTTTAGCTCCCTGAGGTCATGCCTTACTTCATGCTGTGGCGTCACCCTGAAACAATCAGCCTGACCTCAGCGACGCATTGAAGCGCTCTGCCTTCCTGTCCCACTGACTCACACAGACTGTTTTCACACAGCCTCTTCCTCCTGCTGAGGATGCTCTACGTGAGGGCTCCTCTGTGTTATTTTGTGCATCCCTAGCGGGACGGGGGGGCGCTGGGGGCTTGTTTTTGCAGCATTAACCTTTTGCACTTTAACATCTCAAGAATGTGATAGAAACAATCTCAGCTGCTCTCCCACACTGCACAACAGGCTAACTCAAAATAGACTCCTTCCTTTGAGGAATCCCGCAAAACGTTGTAGTTTATCTTTGCCTCTTAGATTGGTTTCCGGGAGAAGAGGTGCTTATGCAGGAAAAATAAGTAAATAATAAATCAGGCAAAAGTGCTGTTTATATATTAACCATGTCTGTTTTTAATTAAGCCTCAGATAGGATGACTTTGCAGTTTGTTCACATCATCCCTTAAGAAACTTTTATTTGAGGCACACAGCCTGTTATTTTGTTGAGGGCTTCAACGATGAATCCAGCCATTGTTGTCTTTTTGATATGAATGAGCTGTAAGCTTTCACATGAAAAATTAATTAGTCTAATTTTCAATTGTCCTTAATACAAAAAAAATGAATACACTTGCTTTTTGTGTTATCAAACTTACAGTAGAAGAAACGTTTGATGAATCTCAATTATGTGTAAAATTATTCATTTCAAATGTAACCTGTCTATTTAGTTTATATTTTGGGCAATTTTATATATTTTTTAAACAAAAATATTTAGTTTAGCACCGACAGGAAGCTACAACAGTTAACGCAAAATGTGTGTCTCTTTTGAAAGGCTGGTACTTCTGTGGTTGTGTAATCAAATGTTGCCTTTGTTTTTGACTCTGTCAACACTCAGAAACATTTCACACTCAAGTTAAGTATGTCTAATAAAACGCTACGGTTTGATAGATGTTGCGTTGCTAAGTGTTGCGTTGCTAGGTGCGCTACACAGGCTGATGATTCCTGTAGAGTTTAAATACTCTGCAGGAATATATTGGCAGATTAAGGTTGAGCAGTGTGTGTGTGTGTGTGTGTGTG
>NW_006800248.1:86523-95312 GCF_000485575.1 Poecilia formosa | reverse complement strand
AAAGAACTTTTCACAGTTTTTCCCTCCAAACTAACCGACTGTTGAGTAAAGCTGTTGGATGCAGGTAAAGTTAGCTAAAAGATGACTAGCTAGCTAATATCAATACAGCACCTTAAGCTTGTTAACAAGTAGCTTGTAGGCTACTGGTGTTGTTGTCTGTGTTCAGCTACGACTCATTTTGCCCCCAAAAAAGTTGATTCCCCCCCTTGTTCGTCTGGAGCCGGGGCTGAGTATAACAGGGAGTCTCTAAGAATCCACCCCCTTCGCTCACACACATCGTTCAACCAGACAGCTATTTGTAAGCCATAGGGGGCCCAGAAATAGTTTGGAAACCACTGGACTAAGGTGTGCAGTTCGGAAACGATGCTTAGACGTTCTCATGGGAATCTTTTTTTTTTGATTGAGTTAAAAGTTGAAAACGTTTGCATGTCTGCACCAAGTCTGGTGTGTGAATTGTGATCTATGAAAATGACAGATGGTCTTCAGATGTTTCCGTCACCGTTTGGTGCCAAATCTATTTTAATCTCTTTTGTTTGCATTTTGAAGCTGTACTTACAATCTGGCTACAATCCAACCGCATAAAAGACTAAATATCTTAAAAATGTATCACTAATTTTTAGCAGTGCATCGTGTCCTGCCATGAGATCTTGTCACGCTGCTGGTTGACATCATAGGACCAGACAGTCAGATCTTATGCTTAATGTTTGCATTTTCTCTTTCTGCAGGTACAACAGCTTGGTGACAAGCCAGCGGGCTCGAGGCACCATCGCCTTTTGCTGGGCTCTGTCAATCATCATTGGTCTCACCCCCATGATGGGCTGGCACAAGGTGTCCAACAGTACCGAGACCAACAACAGCGACAACGTGACCTGCCAACCCGGCCAGATGAAGTGCCTGTTTGAGGCGGTAGTGAACATGGAGTACATGGTTTACTTCAACTTCTTTGCTTGTGTACTAATCCCCCTCCTGCTGATGCTAGCCATCTACCTGTGCATCTTCATGGCAGCTCGCCACCAGCTCAAACTGATTGAAGTGGAGGCCTTTCGCGGAGAAAAGTCGCGCTCCACTCTGCAGAAGGAGGTCCAGGCCGCCAAGTCTCTGGCCATCATTGTTGGGTTGTTTGCCGTCTGCTGGCTGCCTCTGCACATCATCAACTGCTTCACCCTGTTCTGCCCCGAGTGCCCGCGCCCTCCCGTTTGGATCATGTACGTGGCCATCATCCTTTCCCACGCCAACTCCGTCATCAACCCCTTCATCTACGCTTACCGCATCCGAGAGTTCAGGCGGACCTTCCGAAAGATCATCCGGCGCCACATCCTGGGCTGGCATCCAGTGCTTGACAGCAGTGGCAGTGAGCGCAACTCCACACACACCACCATCACGGACTCCATCAGACTCAAAGCCAACGGCCTCAAGTTGGACCTCTTCACCGAGCTCAGCAAGAGCAGCAGCTGTGAAGACTCCAGCAGCCGCCCCACTAGCATCTCTCCTGTAGGGGGTGGCCTGGTGGCGGTCTCTCACCCTCCTCTGTCAGTCATCATCTCCAATTGTCCTCAAGCTGGGACGTGTGCACTGCAAGCCCTCAGGCAAACTGAAATCCCGCTGGCCCGCCGTCTGGGCTTTGAGGAACGAGAGCATGGCCACGCGGGAGCAGAAAGTCTGGAGGATAGAGGCAAACGGGACGTTGCCTCAACGCAGGTCTCGCCGCTCTTCGCCAACCAGAGCAGGAAGAATTGCTTTTGCGAGCCACAAAGAGTGTCCTGACAAATACACAGGAAGGATGAGGGGGAACTAATTCAGGAGCCGAGCGATCAAATGTCCTCCGGGGATTGGAGAGGAGATGGGAGCGGTGATAACGGATAACAGGCAATAAATGTCACAGAGATAAATTAAACACACTGACTTTTTTTATGTAAGCCGGAGAGAAGAGTCTATAAAGCACCGCTTGTGGTCTGGAGCGCTCAAACTGCCTCTTCGCCTCTGACACAGAGGGCAATGATTTAAATCGATGAAGCAGCTGACACATCCATCTTCAACCTCAAGGTCCTCTCGCAGTCAGAAACTGTTCGTTTTAGCAGACGAGACCAGCAAGCGCTTTTGTATTTACTTTACAAATAAGTCGTGGTTGTTGAAAATGCACTTTGTCTCGTATTATCTACCTGACCCAACCTTGGCTGTTAAACTTTCTCGAGCCATCTGTGGAAAATATCGCTTTTCAAAACTTCCGAAATAAGAATATATAGGGCTACACATGAATTTCACCTTTTCTGTATTTTTCCCTTCATTAATGCCAACATTTGTCACTGAGTCACAGACGTCCAGTTTTATTTTGCTCCTCAGGGTTTCCAACAGTTCAGACTGGTATCCTTCTCCTTATTTTTGTTTTTTAAAGCCAAAGGGGGGGAAATGGGATAATGCAATGCTGAAATGGAAACTGATGTTAATGTTTGCTCAATGAGGCTTTGACGTGTTGTAAAAATTTATTCAGATGTAAAATAAAAAAAAGTAATTTATCATTATAAACGATTGTATTTCGAATGTTTTACACTCTCAGTGTCTTGCAACTTGAACAAACAGTTTGTGATGAGTTTGTTCCAGAAGAACCACTGTTATATCGTTCTAGTGTAGGTTTGCATGAAAGTCCTGCCTTTAAATAGAAGCTCTGACAAAAGAGTAACTAAACGCTACAATGGCCCCAAAGTGATCCCACGCATTATTCAGTGCAGCTCCAGGCTTTCCTGCCTTTTATCTGGAACATGTTTCATATCAGATTTGGAAGCCCAACAAACTGAGTCAGAGCTCTTCGCTTGTCTATGCTGGGAAACGGTTAGTTGTGGCCTCCAACTATCTCTGGACTTCTTTATTTTCCCAGCTTTTATCACATCTCCCCCGTGGGTTCAGGTTCCCACTTCTTTTTGAAAGCTTCTCCGGGATCTTTAGGACTTTTTTCTTCTATAAGTCATTCATCAAGTCCTTTGAGACGTCATGCTCTGCTGCTGACCTGCAGAATCTCCTCAGCTGGATCATCTGACAGTTTGCATCAGAACGCCACGTTGTCAATATTAAACTTATTAATACATTAGCCTTGCATACAGGAATACAAAAGAAACAGGTTAGTGGTTCTTTCTTTTTGTTAGGTGACCTTTTCTTGACCCTAGACAAGTTCTGGAAGAAGGAAAGGGAAAGATATCCGCTCTGCACACCTGATTGGTCATTGCAGTCTGGTCCTGAAATATTTTATAGATGAACCAAACCAGACTGGACAAACACAGAACTGACTGAATCACGGCAGAGCAGACGAGGAGGCATAGCCTCTGCTGGGCCGCCCATCTTAGGATCATCTCAGGTCAGGAGAAAGGTTTGGTTCCTCAGAACTGGAAGTGATCTACACCAGACACGCTGTAGTTTAGGACTGTTGTAATGCTGTATGGACTCTTTACCCAGCATGAGCAGTGAAACTATAAAGTCCATTTTTTCCCACAGTCTTGGCATCACTGTCCAGTAAACATCGGTGAGACACAGAGAGCCAGACTCTCTGTTTGTAGAGACTCCATGGACACGAGCATCAGCAGGTCTTTGTCTCCTCATTCACAAGACTGGAGCTTTGTGAAGGAAAAGAAGAGGTGAATTCAAAGAAGTGTGTGCGTGTGTGTGGTCAGCTGGCACATTCGTTCAATTTAGCACTGAGTTCTTAGGAAACAAAAAGTACACACCACAAGAGGGAAGGGTTTTATGTGAGGATTTGGTGTCTGTTTCTCCAAACGTCCTGGACTCTGTGTTACATTTCAGCTCTTGGTTGAGTTGGAGCTGTGGAGCCGAAACACAGTCGGCGCTGGAGGATGTTTGTCACTGTCCTGTTTGGAGGTCAGAACATTCCCTGCACTCATTTTGAGGCATTGTTGATTTCTGCTGTAAGTGGTTTGACGAAGGAGCTTATCTTGGCAGACGACAGGATGGAAATGTTAAACCTAAACTGTAAGCTGGTCAACTTCATTCATCACCTGAAGGAAAGGTGTGGTTTGGACTTCAAAGGTAACTGAACGGGTCAGTCATGGCTCTAAATTTAACTATTTAACATGAACATTTAACCAAATAAACTTCTGTTTTTCACTTTCATTTTCATTCATGCAGTAGTTTTTGTACTCTTTGGGCTTTTTCTATTTTCTCATGTTACAGCCAAAAACTTCAGTGCATACTGCTGGGACTAATGTGTAAATGTGTAAACATTTAACACTTGTTAAATGATAAAGAAAAATTATACATATTAGAAAATTTGTGTTCGGCTCCCTGGGTCAATAGAATCTTATCTTACTGCAGTTACAGCTTCGGGTCTGTGGGGTTTGTCTATACCAGCACTGCTGGAGACTGAATGCAAAACAGCAGAAACTCAGGAAGCTTGGGTGGAGAGCGTCTGCAAACATCAATTTCTAAGTCTTGACACAAGTTTTCAAGGAGATTTGTGTCTGGACTTTGAAATGCAACTAACAGTAGCTGACCTGTTGACAGATTCTTCCATCTGAGCGGTGGATCGCAGACATTTTCTAGAAAAAATCTGGACATTTCTGAGTTTGAAAAGTCGGACATTTCCTGAAAAAACAAAACAAACAAAAAAACAGTATAATTTCAGAAATTTTCTTGAAAGAAAGGAAATTTCTGAGTTTGAAAAGTAAAGAAATGTTGACTTTTGAAAATCAAAAATTCTATATTTTTTCAAGAAAATTTCGGAGATTAGTCTCAAAATTTCAGATTTTCTTTTCTTTTTGCAAAACTTTCCTTTTTGTTTCTCATTACAATGGTAATACAGCATTGTATATGACAGAGAGCTACAGATGGAGAGGCAGAAAGCTCTCAGGGACAGAAAACAAACAAAAACAGCCACAAAAAACCGAAGGGGGACAAGAATAAAGAAGCCATGAAAAGTGTTTTTCCCCCCAACAGACAGTTGATAAGACATTTCAGGCTATCAAGAGGAGTTACAGCATCACTACGGGTGATGCATAAACCTCAGAAATGTACCTGACAGTCGTACATTTCGGTAACCTGAACTTAATATCTGAAACATTTTCGGACGGTCCTCAGCCGAACCTTCCTTCCGCAGAGCGCGTGGAGCTGATGGACAGCGGGGGCCGCGTGATGAACCTGGAGCCGCTGCAGCGGAGCGGGGCCCCGGCCAGCAGCGTGCTGGCAGCCAGGCGGCTCTACGTCCTCCTGCGGGTCTGCCGTGAGTCCGCCTCGCCTGCTCCGTCCATCAGCACATCCTCAAAGGAACAACTGCTCAGACCTGCAAAGCTTTCTCAAAGCTGGATCAAGTCTGAGCAGACCTATCAGATTCCATGAGTATTAGATCGAGAACACAAACAATTAGGATTAGAGGTTTCATCCTAAAATGAAATACTGCACATGTTGCTGCCCCGATGTTTGTTTTTGAAGTCACGTGGTGCAGAAGGGCAGCAGCTCACTGCGATGGGTGTTTATGGTTTCATTTTGTTCCTAGAAGGAAATGAAGAATTGGGGGGTTGCAGATATGTCTCTCTCCTGAACAACACCAAGAGCCACCCTGAGTTTACAGGTGATGAAAACTACTAGTGGCTCATTAGGTCCCCCTGCTGGCCAAATCATTTTGTGACGCCTGTTTTTATTTATTTATTGCAGAACTGCTGAAGAAACTATCAAATCCCAACAAGGAGACAGAGAGGAAGGTCAGAAGAGAGCGGACACAAAGGAGTAAAAACATCTCCTCAACTGTCAAGAATAAGAAATCTTAAATATTTATCATTTCATTGACTATTTAATGAATGCCTTATTGTTCCTTAGCTTGTAATGTTGGTTTTCACATCAAAAACTGAACCACCTTCTCTTACATCATGTTATTAATCAAAGCCAACAGGTTAAAGAAACGTTTCCACTGTCAGTAATCGGCTCTGTCAACCAACATGTAATGTACCGATTTAGATGATGAAAGAAGTTTATATTAACACCAACCAAAGTCTATTGTCTATTTTGCTTTCAAGATGCACTCTATGTTACAGCCACTATTAGATTTTCCAAAACTCAGCACATCTCACACTGTCCAATCACTGTCATATATGAAAGTTTCTCAATTTATGCATACATTTTAATTTCTGCTGCTGTTCAAATGAACGCCTGACCCCAGGTTGGTGCGTCCTCCTTGTTGTCGTGTCATGACAATAAGAGACTAAGGTCCAGTGAATCTCACTGTCATCCATACGGAGTAATGTGACTGACCAGCAGCAAGTAGAGCAGGACTGTGAAATGGGAGGAACATTTTCTGGTCGTCTCATTTTTCCCTCACTGCAGCTTTAAATCATTTTCAATATGTCTGTACCAGCTTTGCACATTGAGGAAACAAAGAATATTGCCCATAATATAGGTTTTGGGAAAGAATATGGTGATTTATTATTATTATTTATTGTCAACATGCTGCTAAACACAATTTGAAGAACATGAATTTTCAGACTATTATTTTAAAGCAGTAAAAAAAACAACCAAACCAAAAAAAAGACAAAAATAAACCGTTTAATCATAGCAACAAATGTAAATAAACATCCAAATATTCTAGCTTTTATTTTTGGCTGAGCCACCCAAAGATTATCAGTGGCCCCCATCCTGCCACCCCTTTCCAAAACCTTCTAGAGACGCCCCTGCCTGCGCCTCCAGTTCTCCGGTCAATGACCAGCTGCGGGCGGCTGCCCTCAGTCAGAGGCTGCAGCCGCGGAAACACAGATAAGCTGCACAACGAGTGAAACACGAGCAAACAGAGACAGTAACCGGAGGACACAAGGCGCTGCCGAGGAGGTGCAAGCGCAAAGAAGTCGCAAAAATGTCCGCATGTGAGTTTGAGTCGCTGGAGAAATCTCTGGAGTCCCACCTTCCGGAGGCCGAGCTGGCGGAAGTGAAACGTATCCTGTTCGGGAGAGAAACACCGTGAGTTCTTCGTTTATTGCATTTCTGTTCATGTTGCTAATAGAGCTGTGATTTTAACTTTCCGCTTGTTGCTGGTAAATTATTATTCTGCAGGCCGGACTTTGGTCAGGCCCCTCAGAGCTGCAAAACAACACACAAAGGGAGAATGAAGACTCAAAACGTTCAAATAATATTAAATCACAAGTAGGCGAATGATATGAACTCATTTGTTGGCACCGCTGGTAAAAACGTGCAAAAACTCTTTTGTTGAAGCTGCATAATTTCACAGTGAGTTTCATAGCATAATAATTGTTTTAACAAAATCTCCCTGCTAGTTATTTAGTACCTCTCCTACCAACAGGACAGAAGCATAACAGAGGCGGCTAGTTACATTTACTAAAGTAACTTTTTTAAAAAGTAGTTTTTAGTCCACCATCATTTTGAGTAATATTACTTGAAATAACGTTAATCTGAGCCAAGTACAATTTCTGGCTCCTCTACCCACTAATAGGTATAAACAGACGTTTTAACCAAAAATGCACCAAAATGCAATTTATGTCAAAGTGAGACCTCTTGTTTGTGTTGCTTTAATGGTATTTCTATCTGCTGAGTCAGGATAAGCTACAGTGTCATTGGGATTTCTGTGTGTGTGTGTGTGTGTGTGTGTGAGTGCGTGCGTGCGTATACACCTTCATGCTCCATTATTGTCAACTGGACATCTTTGAAAGTATAATTTCCCAGTTTTCTTGGCAGATCCAACCAAGCTCCATCAGAATAATTAGGACGTGTTTCTGACCAGCTTTGTCTTTTCAAAGTTTTTTCTGGCATCAAGTCGTGTCAGATTTCTGTGATGCCAAGAGGGAGAGCATTTTTCTCTGAGCTCAAGTGACATTTTCGTCAAAGAAACTCCTTTCCTTTAGCCTGGGTTAATGTTCCAATCAACCATTCCAACTCAAGAGCCTTTCTGTGCAGCATGATGCTGCCGCCACCGTGCTTCTCTGCTGGGCTCAGGCAGGAATCTGATGTTTTCACAGGAAGTTGACTCTCCCGTCCTGCGCTGTGGAAGCTGCAGCCGAGCGCCAGTTTGAGCTGAAAGGCTACAAGTTTGACGCGGCGCAGGAGCAGCTGAGGCCGCCCAGAAGAGTCCGAGTGGGCCTGGTTCAGCACCGCATCGTCCTGCCCACCGACGCCCCGATCCTGGACCAGGTCAGCACCACACGTTTCAGATTCAGACACAGCCACGGCTGGACGATCCGTTTTTCAGTGATCAGGTGTGGAATATGCTGGATGACACACATGAAATCCTCTCCTGCTGCTCGCAGGTCGGCGCCATGCACAGCCGCGTCGGGGAAATCGTGGAGGTAGCCGCCATGTGTGGCGTTAACGTCATCTGCTTCCAGGAGACCTGGAGTGAGTTCACACAGTTGATACACTCATGGCCAGCGATGCAAGCTGTTGATCACTGAGTTCATCTAAAGCTGATTGAGCTTATCGATTGACTGATGACTAATTTGTAAGTGGCAATTTTCTTAAAGGGTTGAGTTTTCTGTTGTATCAACAGGGCTGACGGTTGATGAAGGGCAACATTGTTTGTATTCTGAATATAAAATAATAATAAAACATTATTTTGTGCTAGCTGTACTAAACACTGACTGAGTAAATAGAAAATTGTGGTTTTCTGACATTCTTAAGCTTTTACTTATTTAAACAGTATAACAGGACAAGAGTAAAGTGTAACATATAGAAATGCCATCTGTGGTCACTCTGGAAGGAATGCTAAAGACTTCGCTTCATGAAGAGCATTAAAACAGCAGTATGTAACTTTTACTTAAAAAAATGTTTATTTCATATTTGTTCAGACTGTA
>NW_006800248.1:75133-85739 GCF_000485575.1 Poecilia formosa | reverse complement strand
AAGCCTGTTAATCACCCAGAAATACAACTCAGGTGGGTGGCAGAAGGGAAATACCTAAAACATGCAGGACAGGGGGGCGGGGAGGTCCAGGGTTGAGAAACACTGGTCTAAGCGGACATTATTCGTTAACTGACTGCAACTAGCTTTAATCTACTTGACCATTAAGTGTTTTGTAAACCCATTCATGACACATGAACCAGGTCTTTGTGTTTGCAGCCATGCCGTTTGCTTTCTGCACCCGGGAGAAAGAACCGTGGACGGAGTTTGCAGAGTCTGCAGAGGAAGGGAACACCACGCGGTTCTGCCAGGAGGTGAGATAACCCAACATCGCTGGTGCTAAAGTAATATGACGCACAACCCTGGCTGCTCTTTCTCATCCTGCCCACTAGCTGGCCAAAAAATACAACATGGTGGTTATCTCCCCAATTCTTGAGCGAGAGGAGCTGCACAGCACTCTGTGGAACACAGCGGTGGTGATCTCCAACTCAGGAAGCGTGCTGGGGAAGAGTCGGAAGAACCACATTCCCAGGGTCGGAGACTTTAATGAGGTTAGCAGCAGGAGCAGCAGCCACACCATGAGCTGCTCTGCAGCTGTGGAGCGCAGCAGAACACTGAGTTTTGCTCCTCACCCTTAGTCCACGTACTACATGGAGGGCGACACGGGCCACACGGTGTTCCAGACGCAGTTCGGGAAGCTCGCTGTGAACATCTGCTACGGGCGTCACCACCCGCTCAACTGGTTCATGTACAGCATGAACGGAGCAGAGATCATCTTCAACCCCTCTGCCACCGTTGGAGCTCTCAGGTAGGAAACAGGATGAGAGAGAGAGAGAGAAAAAAGGAAATTTATAAATAATTATTTGACTACAAGTTTCTACTGCTCTGAGTTATTCTTCCAAGCATCTATTTTAGCCTTCCCACATGTTTTGATGTCAATGATGATGAAATGTTTACTTTGAACATGTGAAAAAACAAATGTCATAGAAAAATGATAACTTAATTACAAATACAAATTTTCATTGAGGTTAGGTCTCAAACTGGTTGATTCTCTTTAGAGTAACCTCTCACTTTTTAGTGGGATGGCAAGTTGTTTCTCCGTCATTAGCACATTGAGTAGACAATGTAGACTGACAGCGCCAAGACCCGCCTCTTGGCTCTGATTGGTTGTTGTTGCGGCGCGTCTCTTCAGACGGCAGTAGCAGCTCAGGCAGGAGGTGGACCAGCTTGATTTTGTTCCACATACTGTCTGTCTAATATTATGACATACATAGAGACATTTTTTAAACATTTTATAGATGCATATAAGTCGTGTAGTGTAGCTTTCATGACATTTGCAAGCTGAGTTTGTCCGTTATTGTTGCCACTGATTGCCTGTTTGTGTACGGAAAGCTGTGCTTGTCCTCCACAGTGAGCCCATGTGGCCGATCGAGGCCAGGAACGCAGCGATAGCCAATCAATTCTTTGCGTGTGCCATCAACCGTGTTGGGACGGTGAGTTTCTGCAACATCAGCTGATGTCGAGTCAGCAGAACAGATTTAATCATGTAGGAAAATATGTTTTCAACAGGAACACTTCAAAAGTGAATTCACATCTGGGGATGGAAAGAAAGGTATGTAGTTTGAATTTATAATGTTTTTGTGTTTTTTCATAACATTTCAGCAACATGAAGTAGTTATAGCAGCTACCTTGAATGTTTGTTGTAACCTTATAGCAGGAAGCTGAAACTTTATCACAAGTCTAGCCAAAGTATTTATATCCCTTTAACCTTTTCACATTTTGTTTTATTCCACTCTGCAACTTCAGTATAATTTAGTTGAATTTATGTCACAAACCAACCCAAAGCACAACCTATCACATAAAAATCCCAATAAAATACAGTGAAGTTTGTGTTTGTAACCTGACAAAATGTGAGAACCCCCCCACAAAAGAAACGTTTATAAAATGGGAACAACAGCAGCTATTGTGCTTTTTCTTCCAGCTCACCATGACTTTGGTCACTTCTATGGGTCCAGTTATGTGGCTGGTCCTGACGGCAGCCGCACCCCGGGCCTCTCCAGGACCCGTGACGGACTGCTGGTGGTGGAGCTGGATCTGAATCTCAACAGACAAGTCAGCGACAAATGGAGCTTTAAGGTGAACATTCAGCCTCATTCAGAGAGTTGGCGGTTTTTAGTTTAATAATTCAGTGCAGGAAGTGACAAAAAGTGAAAGTCGTATTAAAATGGTCACTCAGATCGATGTATTTCAAAAAAAAAATTTCCTGTTAATTTTTGATTATGGCTTAGAGTTAACAAAAACTTAAAATTCAGTTTCTCAATTTGATTACGTCACACTAATAAAATAAACTTTGAATAGAGAGACATCACTTGTAGAAAAACATATTACAGAGCTCTCAGTGGCTGTGTGATCAGGACTTTACCCCGGAGCTGGAACCTGCTGGAAAATGAAATCGGCATCTCAGTTAGGATACGGACTTTAAAGTTTTATAGATATTCTGTGATAGTATTGCGATAACAATAAAAGTGACACAGCAGTCAAAGCCTCACAAATACAAATATGGTTGAAAAACATATAACAATCCAGACAATAAGGACAGGTTTACGGTGTTTTAAACTTCATTTATTGGAATTTATCTAAATCAAAATTTATCACAATAAATAATAAACAATACGATAAATTCAGACCCTGATCGCCACAAAACTGTTCAGAAGAGGAAAGCAAGCAAAAAAAAAAAATCAGCATCTGATTTTTTTTTTTTAAATCAGATGCTGATTTAAAAGAGGTAGAGGTTTGCACCGTCGGTCATGTCAGACCAACCCCAAGAGCTAAAACAGAAGGGAAATTAACTTCTCCTGTTTCACATCTCATCCAAAATCTGATCATAAATAAGAGAAGTCCAGCCTCCTTCCAGGAAACCACTAATGGCTGTAAAGTCCTGGACAAACTTACCTCATAGGCAATCCATGTACATGATGCATTCCAATTTTCTGGAGGTTGTAGTTATGTACCCATTTCTTTCGCACTTCATCCGTCCACCCAACTTTTCAATGATATGCTTGGTTGCTGCACTCAACAGGGAGTTTTTTGGATTTTTTTTTAGCAGTGATGTTTTGTAATTTTCCCATCTTGTAAAGATTGTAATTAACCGTCAGCAGCTTTCAACATAGCTAAAACATGGCTTTAAGATTTTATTAATCAGAATCTTTTGGTGATATTTTAATTTCCTGATCATCCAGGTGTTGGATTTAAATTAGATGAAAGTCATAGTCATCAAAATGAACAATACAGGCTGCAGGAGGCAAGTGGATGAGCCACATATGGAGACTATGAGACATCCGTCTGCCTTTTTCCAGCATAACATATCATTAAAGGTCACTTAGGCTACAAAACAAAGTAAAGAAAAACAAAAGTATCACTAAGAAATTGAGTATATCTGTCTGTAATGAATCTAAATGTCTTTAAATTAAAATAAAAACATTTTAAGATGCCTCCTTTTGACCTTATTAGTATAATGCCTGCATTCTCATCTGCACTTCAACTGATTCTGATTCTTGTACTTTATTTTGCAGATGACTGGACGGTATGCAGAGTACGCAGAAAAACTGGGAGAGGCTGTAAGACCCGACTTCAAACCCAAAATAATAAAGGAGTAGAACGCATTTCCTCAGCACCCTCTATGAACAAGTGACTGTTCAGTAAAAATCTGCTTGAAGATTTAATGCAGTCACTTCAGATAGCAAATAAAGGCACCCTGGTCACAACATATGCAAGTGTGTGGTAAATTAACTGAAAGCTGGTAATTAATAAATTAAAGGGTTCACTTAGATTGGACTAAAAAAACACTTAAAATCTTTTCATAATTTATCCTCCTTTAGTTAGGCAAAAATCTATTTTTTTAAAGGGGCAGTATTATGTTTTCCAGGCATATAGTGTCATTTTATAGCAGAACCAAGTAACTGTGTTACCTTCAGTTGCTATAAAAAATATATGTATAAATATCAAATGTGACTTAAAAGAAATTTGACTTTGAAATTGAGCCTCTGTCTTTTAAAAAGTCCTGCTTTTTCTGAAGCTCCACCTTCAGGAAGTCATTCGTCTGTCTTGCCCAGCTGACTGGTTGGTTGCCACGGGAGACCAAAGGATTTCTCAAAAATGCATGAAATAATCAGCAACACTACAGGCATGTTTTTGATGACATAACCATCAAAGAAGTGAATTTTACATAACACCGCCCCTTTAAGATATTTATCATCTCACTTAAGAGACAGCGAATGCAGCATGTGTTGAAATCTTTTAATTACACCTCATAATAAAATGCAGTTCTATGTTTTAAAAAAAATAAAGATTGTGGTTTTAAAACGTGCCGCTTGTTTCCACCAGAGAGCATGAGCAGACGGCGCGGACATTTTGTAGCACTAGAAAAAGATTCGCTTTTAAATAACACAATCGAGTCTGGTATGGAAAAAAAAACAAAACAAGGTAGTGCAAAGATGTATATACATTACCGCAACTTAAAAAAATAAAATAAAACAGAGGCAATGAGGAAAATCACCTAGAGTTAATAGAATCCATCTGACTGATCGACATCGACCCGAGACAAATCGCTTCGACTCGTGTCGTTTCTCCAGTAAAGTTGGTGAACCCGACAAACCTTTGTCTCTGGGTGTCGCGTGGAGTCCGGCAGACGGAACACACTGTGTTGATCCAGCGCTGGTACGCTTCAGAGCGTTGAATACCTGAGACGATCAAAACACCACCACGCTCCGTTTTCCCTGTTCCTACACTCTTGTGGATGAAAAGGGAGCGATGGGGTCTTCCTAAAAGGCAGGTAGAGGCGAGGCTGGAGGGCAGAGGGGCCGAAGGGGTTAAAGGTGAGCAGCTTCACATCAATAACAAACACAACAAGTAGAGTAAATGCACAATACTGTCAGTCATGAAGAGAAGCCCTGAATAATGTGCATGTCAGTCCCTGGTAATTCACATTCGACGCCCCGTTTTCCCCACATAATTCCTCCAAACTCCAAGGAGTTTTAACGGCTCGACTGAACTGCTGAGCGAGAACGGCTGTAGGCGTCAAAATTAAAACGGTAAAATTCCACCTGCTCGTATTACACAGCGGAGTAGAAAAATAATCCATCTGAGATGAAGAGGTTTTGGCTTGTGAACATTTACATCCGTCAGTGGGGTGAACTGTTGAGGTGTGGAGCGTGAGGGGAAAAAAAAAAAGAAAAGCTGGCTGAAGTTCTGCCAGCAGACCAGAAGTGGCGCCGATAGACCTGGGAGCTGCTGCAGTCAGGCTGATGATGAAGACCCAAGGTCGTTAACGTTGTCCTTCAGCTCTGTTTGAAGACGAAGAGGATGTCCTCATCTGTTCCGTAGCTCCGCCTGGCCTCCTCAAAGTTACCGACGCTGGTGCAACACACACCTGGACAACACACATACACACACATGCATGTTTGTCAGGCTATCTTTGTGGGGACTTTCCATTGACTTCCATTCATTCCTCCAGCCTAAACCTTACCCTAACCATTACATACCTAACCCTAATCAAAACTCAGTTGACACCCCAGTACTCAACCCAACTCCTGACCCAATAACATCATCTCCCCTTGTGGGGACCAGGCTGCGGTCCCCACAAAGAGCAGTGGGTCCCCAAAACCTAATGTGTCAGGAAAATGGTTCCCACACTTATTAAATACATGATACACACACACACACACCCCCCCACACACACACACACACACACACACACACACACACGGAAGTTAAAAACAATAAGTCTTAGGAGTTGTTGTTAGTTTGAAAAATGGTATGAGGGCTGCAACTAATGATTATTTTAGTAGTCAATTATCATATCAATACATTTTTAAAGTAAAAAAAAAAATTGGCCTAAAAAGCAGTAACATTTCTCTAGTGAATGTTTGCTCAGCTCCTTTCTGCTTGACTTACCACTACAGTGTGGAGCTGATCTGTCCTTTCTTTTTTCTATTAACCGAATAATAACTGGGTAGTAAAAGGTCCTTAACAATGAAAATGAGCATTTCTTAAATGCTGCCTGCAGCCTAACGAAAATAAAAAAGACTGATTTTAGAAGTTAAACTGTTCTATACCGTTTCACACAAGGAGGAAGTAGGAAGTCAGTGTTGTGGTCAAGACCACCTAACCCGAGACCGAGACAAGACCAAGACTTTTAGGGTCCGAGACCAAGTCAAGACCAAGACCAGCGCCCCACGCTATATGACACGATAAAATGTGAAATATGATCAAAATTACTTCTCAAACTGATCTGAAAGATCCGTATTCCCATAAAAACACCTAGATATTAAATACTTAATAAATTTTACGAATATTAAAAGCAGAACAAACTCTTTGTTCTGCTTTGCTTCCATCTCTGTGCTACAATCCGCGGTGGTCTGGTGCCATTCCTAAAAAGATAACGCCCTGGGCGTTTGCCCGTATTGCTCATGTCAAAAACCACCACTCTATGCACCATTAAACATATCAATTGTAACAGAAACACGTTATTGCTTGGATTTTAATCGGTGCGTTTTGCATCCAGTGAAAACAACGATGTTAACAAATAAACTGGACAGTATGCTGTACGTTTAGTGATATTTTCACAGTTGCGGTCTCGACTGGTCTTGAAATAAAATGCCAAGTCCTCAGCGCCCGAGACCATCAATAAATGGTCTCGAGACCATCAATAAATGGTCTCGAGACCAAGACCGATCTCGAGTACTACAACACTGGAGGAAGCAGCAGTTTTTGATAAGTCTTATCAATGTCTGGTGAAAACTAAGCATGAGCTGACTCTGAACTGTGAAACCGCCGTCCCCTGCTGGACGAACTAGGTCACTCACGGTCGTTATACGCCGGGTTGTTGTAGAAGATGCAGCCGGAGGTCCTGTTGAAGCCGCACACGACCACAAAGTGACCCTGGTACTCCGGCTTCCTACAGAAACACTTCTGCCCCACAGGCAGGAAGCAGCAGTATTTGACGGGCGAAGAGCATGACTCGCACGTCAGGACAACGGCGTTGACCAGCACGATGGCCACGTGACCCTGCTCCAGATGAGACTGGATTTCCTGAATGGTTACTGAACTAGAAAAAAGGAAGAAAGAAAAGCAAAACTTGATCTATTGGCAGCACAACTGGGGATGGAGAGAGAAGCTTTAGACTCGACAGAATATGATGATCAACCAGTTAGGTTGAAAATCTGATCTTTTCTAGTTAGAAACGCAGCAGTACTATGTCACAGTAACACTCTTCGGTGTGTGTATGGTTACTGAAGGAAAAAAACAAACTCGTAACTCCTTTTAGAACCAGTGAGGTGTGACATTAAACCTACAGTTTACTTTTTTGTTTAATTGTTTTGAACAATCTAGTTACAGAACACACTGGGATGGGAATTTTCTCACACAGAAGTCCTCATATAAGATGCTACAGAGTTTAAAATATCAGCTCTGCAATTTTAAATTTGTTTTGGAATAACAGTGAAAATTCTGCTGAGCATCACTGGCTGCTTTCTAACAAGCACCATAAATAAACGATGATGACTCAGAAATGCTTTTTCAGGTTCCTCTACAAATATAGACAGATTTAACAACTTAACACATCATTTATATAATATTTTATAGCCATTTTCATATGGCAAATTTCTAAATTTTGAGGGATCCAAAAATAAATAAATAAAAGAAATTAGCTCTAATCCCTCATATTTTATTTTTACTACTTTAAAAAAAATTTTTTTTTTTTTTTACATTTGCTAAAATGTCACCATGTTCTGACAGAAATGTGCTGCTTCCAGTCAACGACAACCAATCAGAGTCTGGAGGTGGGTCTTAGCTCTGTCAATAAGGCTCATGTATGAGCTGCTCAACGTGCAAACGGCAGAGAAACAACTCAGTTACAAAAACACTGTTTGTTCACCGTTATCAGTGGCTATGCTACTAGCCTCAGCTTTCACGGTAGGCTCTGCTGACGAGGAGAAGATGTAGCAATACTTGAATGTTATTATTGCTAAAACCCTCCTCCTGCCTCTGATTGGTTCTTTCCGAATTTCTGTAGTTAGCTCTCGGAGGAAGCAGAGGAGCTCGATTATCTGTCAGACACAACACAGTGACAGTTTTAATAAATATGTAAAAAATAAATAAAAGTTACATACTTTAAAAGGTCTTGAAGAGAGAATAACAAACAGAAAACTCACCATTTCTTCACCACCACACCTTTGCTTTCCGCCTTGAGGAACAGTCTGTTCACCCGGTCTTCCTCCATATCGAAACGCTTCTTATAGAAAGACTGTGGACCATACCAGAAGACATTCATTCGTGCACAGATTATAGAGAAATTTGAGTGTGCGCTCAGATTCTGGAGCATACCTGGTTTTTAAAGCCTTTATCTACACCAAGAGTCTGTGTGCAAAAGCAGTGTTTGACCCCTAGATTACACATGAGGTAGGCCAGGTCAATGGTCCACACGCTCTCGGTCAGCTGCAGCTCCCAGCATGCTCTCTGGAACTCCTCATCACTCACCGGGTGCACGTACCTGTCAGACAAAACCCCGGGTTTCACGGAAAAATGACTGACTTTGTTGGTACTGGCAACTCTGAGGCGGCTTCACTTTTACAGTCAATATTTTTCCAGTAGGACAGCTCCGTTAGGTCTCTGATGTGTTCAGTGACTAATAATAATAATAATAATAATAATAATAAAACTTACTTCAGAACCATCCTGGAGCAGGCTAAGCCACAGTCCCAGTGGTACAGCTGCCGAATAACGGGTACATTCAGCAGGACGGCATCCTCTGAGAAAAGGAACCGTGTTAGTTTCCCTTAAAAAAAAAAAGGCTCCAGAAAACCATAAAAACTGAAGAGCCTATTAAAAAGCTAAAACTTGGTTCATATAAAAGAGTGTTGCTATCAGGTGTGTTTCTCTCACCTGTCATTCTGCTGGCTTCTGACGTTGTTAGGAGGCCAGCTAAGTCGGGGCGAGGTGGGGAGCCTTGTTTACCACTCTGAAGGGGGGTTAGCTTCCCTCATCGATGCTAACAAGTTCCAAGAACTGAGCTGCCCAGCTGTTAGCTTAGCTCCCACTGTAACACCGCTGACATGCTAGCTGCTTACAAATTGAAGACAACTACTAGACGAACTTCCAGAAAAAACACTCAATTATCAACTACAAAAGCGAAACAACGAGAGGAAAGGACGTTTCTTCTCCCTCTTTCTCCTGCCTCCCTTCCCAGCTGTTTGCTAGCTTACTCTGAACCTTCTTGTGTTGTCCGGTAGTATTATACCGCCCCCGTGCGGTGCGGCGCAGTCTCCCCAAAAGGTAGGTAAATAATATTGAACATTTATTTTTTTGGATTTCATAGAACGAATGTGAACGCAGACAGAAAATAGACAATTAATCTAATTATTACATTTGGGAACTTTAATACTCACAAATGTAAGTTTTCATCATCTTCAACCTTCTTTTTATTTTTTTACAGTTTTGATTAAGAAATTGGAACTATTTATCCACTATGTCAGAGTACAAACACAAAAGCTGCGAACACATATGAGCGTTGTAGGTCATTGACTATTTTTAATATATCATAATTTATGTAATGTCTGCTTTCTGGTTATTTACTTTATTTTGTTTTTTGTACCAATGTGTTTACTGTAGAATCCCAGAAATGTTGCCCTCTTCTCAGTCACTCTGCTTTAGAAGTGATCAAGATAGATTGAGGTAAAATGTTTGACCTTTTTAATGTTATTTTAATTAATAGAGAACTCTTGATCCTGACCAGTAGAGGCATGCCTTCAAATTTTAACAACTACATATGACAGGAGGAATTACATCAGAACAATGTTACTGATTAATAAATGACTCTGCAGATTGTGAAATCCTTATCTTAATTTTAAAAAAAGAAAAGAAAAAAAAACTTTGGCTGGAGAGTAAAATTGAATCAAATAATAAAACCTTTTCATGTGCTCTGTTCAGACACACAAAGATGTAGATACATCAGAATAAAAAAATAAATAAATGAATATGTACGCACTGCTGAATCTTCTTTGCAGAGAAAATGTATTTGAGTTCTGCTTATTAATACCTGCATGTGAAGTATATTTGGAGCACTCTACAACCGGATTTGAATTCTGAATGCAACACAGTTTTAAATTTTTTAAAAAGATTTTAAAGAATCTTTTGAAAACAACATTTCATCATTTATTTATTCTTGCTTTATTGTTGCAGGGTCAAGAGGGAGCTGGAGCACAAAAAATCACCAGCTTTCCCTTTACACACGTGAACAGTTTTATTTAAGGCTTCTAACAGTCTATTTGTGACATTTTTAGAGCAAGAATGAAATTATGTGAAGAAAATGTATTCTCATGCTGACTTCGGGCTGCTACTGGGTTCCATATGTTGTGCTCATTGATGCCTGGATTCAGAAAAAGAAAGAAAGAAAATAAATCAGATGTTAAAAGTGATTCATACTTTAAGTATCAACACTCATAACCACTATTTAGTGGTTGGAAAACGTCACATGATGAAGCTTAAAATTATTATTATTATTATTATTATTATTATTATTATTATTATTATTATTATTATTATTATTATTATT
>NW_006800248.1:70906-75123 GCF_000485575.1 Poecilia formosa | reverse complement strand
ATTATTATTATTATTATTATTATTATTATTATATGTACATTTACAATTCTAACTATATGAACAAAAGTAAGAGTAATACACTGAAGATGAAGCTGGCATAATGGAAGCTGGTTCTGTAGCAGCCATTGTAGGAAGAAAAAAAAGAGAAGAAATTTACACCAAAAAAAATTTGAAATTAATCTTGGAACTTTTGTAGAAAAACTGTGGAAATTTCTATTTCAAAAGTCAAAAATTTTGACTTTTGAAACTTGGAAATTTCTATGTTTTTTTTTTCTAAAAGGCAACACTCAGTTACACAACTCGTTTTCAGAGTGATTGCCATGGGAGACTAAAGGATTCTTCAAACATGCATGAAAGAATCAAAGCAACACTCCAGGTTTGTTTTTGATGAGGGAATAACATTATAACATGATGTAAAGCTAAAAGAAAGTTGATTTTACTTGATATTGCCGCTTTAAGACGTTCCACAGATTTTTCAGTATGTGTACATGTTCTTATTTAACAATTTTAAGAGCAATATATTAAATACTCCAGCTAACTGACATAGTCACATTATGTTTCTGTCACTGCTTTTTTCATGGTTAGAGGCTGAAACGTTTGGGAAGCGCATGCTAAAATGCAAAGTATGAGAGGACATGTCTCACCGATTCGACCTCAGATTCCTCAACCAGATAGGTTGATTTCTGTCTGCTGTAAAGATCTCTCTTCTTCATGCAGGTCAACATGAACCAGTCTGCTACCATGGGAACCTAATGGGGACATAAAGATGCTCACATTCTGCTTGTCATCCATTTTTGGGAGCAGCAACACACATCTTCACTCACCAAACTCAGAAAAGACAAAGCTGCGCCCAGGTTCACTATGGTTGGTACAATTCCAAATTTTCCCGCCTGCAGCAACACAAATTCATCCAAATCAGTGGAAAGTGAACAGAAGCAAAGTTACTCAAGAGTCCTTCTAATCTCACAATCTACTGAGCCTCACAGTTCCAAACACAATGACGTCAAAACGGATCCCGTACGCTTTGATCAGCGTTCTTACTTCCTCTCCCTCTGCCGTCCTGTAGTACTTTGCAAACCTAAAGAAATGGTTTGAAAAGAATTGCTTACCCAACGTTTGTTCTTTTCAGGGGAAAAAAAAAAAGGTGTCTATGGAAACCAGACTCACCTGAAGTTGTACCCCGGGGCCACATTGTTGACCGGATGTTTGTTGTCCAGCCTGTGGAAGGTGTACTTGGGATAACACTTCCTTGCCCACCAGTCCAGGTTGCAGCTCCAGTCAATAAGAATACCCAGAACACCGCCCTTTAAAACATGTAGCACAGCAAAAGCACTTCTACCACTTTACTGTTGTTCCTTTAGGGGCATTTTTTCTGACAGCATGGTGGAAAAAAAATGAAATGTATATAAAAAACACAGAGACAATCACTTCGTCTTTTGCTGCAGTGACAGCAGCAGAGTTTTAGCAGATGCATTAACCAGCACAGCACATCTGGAGGCCGACGCTGGATGGAGAGAATCAATGAACAAGTCTGTTTTTTTCTTTGTGTTGCCACATGTTATGAAGTGGACTCATGTCCAGACTTTGACTGGGACATTCTAACACTAATTTGATTTAAATAACTGCGTTGCAGGTCTGGCTGCATGTTTAGGGTTGTGGTCCAACCCTAAACATGGTCCACCCAAAGTGTCAAGGTCGTCTTTCAGACTTTTGTCTGTTTTTCTTTCTTTTCATACTTATGCACTTCTTTGTTTTGGTCTATTATGAAAAACAGCATTGAAATCCATTGAATTTTGAGTTTGTGGCATGATTTAAAAAAAGTGAAAAAGTCAGAGGGAATGAATACTTTTGAATCCACTGTCAGTGGTAATTATTCTTAGTACCTTCACAGCCATGTCCTGGAAGTCCTCTCCGGCCTCAGAGACGATGTGCTTCAGGCGGAAGATGGGACAGTTGGGGTCTGTTTTGCGGTTGAACTCGCACCTCTTCAGATACGTGGAGTTAATGTGAGACAGTATGTTTCTTCTGGAGGAGGGAAGACAAGCGTTTTTGCTAAAATCGCACTCAATAAAACCGCTTCCTGCAGGAGTTGTTTCCCTTCTACATTCAGATGTAGCATGCTCACTTGTGAAAGTTGAACTTTGGGTAGGTGATGCTGTTTTTGATCAGCACGGTGAAGTTTTCAGCCTCCGCCAGAAGTGCTCGCCTGTTAGGCAGGGAAAACAGCACGGTTAGCCTCGTCTTAAAAACCTGAAACCATCCTATAAATCCTGCAGTATTACGTCGGCTCTCACTTGGGCAGGTTGGTGTCTGTTTCCAGGGGACACCAGGAGAGAACCTCACAGGTCTTGACAATGGAGGAATAGTTTTCACACAGTCCTGTCCGTATACCTGAGGCAGAAGGATCGTCATGGTGCATGATGTGATGCTTTTTAAAGCTGGCGTATGAGGATGTATTTGGGACTGAGGCGTACCATTCCCCCGAGGATCATTGTATCCCTCCACACAGTCACAGTCGTCCACACAGATAGTGGAAGGGTTTGGAAGCTGGAAAGGAAATTTGCAGGGATAATGCTAAAGTTTTTTACTTTATTAGAGTTCATTTATGGTTTTCCATGCCTGCCTCCTCTAAGGGGGGATAAGAAGACAGATCTCTAGGCTGACGTTGATTCAACAACCGGAGTTAGTTTTGCACTGCAACACAATATAACATGACCTTTTCCCTACAGTTTTCTTGAGTTAATTTTCTGTTTTCTTGAGATAAGGAGCTCATTTCCCAACGATTTTCTCAAAATAACGAGTTCATTTCCTGTTTTCTTGAGAAGGCGAGTTCATTTTCTGATGGTTTTCGCCAGATAGCAAGTTAATTTCCTGTTTTCTCGAGATAACGAGAGAAAACATTATCTAGAAAACATTATCTAGTTAAGTTAATCTTCAGTTTCCAGTTAACTTCATTTCCCAATGGTTTTATTGAGACGAGGAGTTAATCTAAAAAGAACAGGAAAATATACTCGTTATCTCAAGAAACGCTTAGGGAAAGAGTATATATGTGAGTACGATGGCTCTCACCTTAAGTATCTGTAAACTCATACATGTGCTGAAAGCAGTTTTCAATAGGACTCACACCAAACGCCAGATTAATGAGATGGTGGGAAAATTTGACAGGGTAACACAGATTGGCTTGGCAGAACATTAATACTTGGGACTTCCATGACCTGATATTCTGAGTCTTGATGACCAAAAAAGGCCAACCAGTTCAAATAGAAATGAATTACATGGAAATCATGTAAAAGTTTGAAGAACACTGTACCCATGATTATAGAGATGAAAGTACCTGCAGTGCAATGAGGGAGAAAAACCCAGTATCCTTTATCACATTACTGGTAATGACACAGTTAGAACATGCTCTGCTCTTTAATACATTTAAACATCTAGTCCTACCTCAGCACAGCGTGACTGGGTCTGCCCGGGGGTCATGACCACGTTCGTCAACACGAAGAATGAACCATCTCCCTGTTGGACAGAGGTCCCAGACTCTAATCACAGTCATTTTGTAGCAAAACTTCAGGCAAAGCCCAGAACATTCCAGATACCTGTGGGGGGATGTTGTAATCCACCACATCCCAAAAACGAGGCTCCATGTCGGAGATGTTGGTAAAGGCAAAGCCCTTCACTTTAGTCGTGACAGTACTGATGACAGAGTCTGTCTCCTGGTACGCTTTCTGCACCACACACACATACCTGCCTCAGGCAGCAGCAATGGTTAAGCTCATGAAATCATAAAATGTATGGCTATTGTTTTTGTTTTATTATTATTTTCAGACTTACCCCACCACATACAGCAGCACCAAGAACTGTGTGAACCTGAAGACAAATCCAACACGTATGCTGGGAATAATCAGAGTTTTTGGCGTTTCGTAGTCAAACACATGATGTAGAAAGCCCTGGCAGGAGCCTGTCGACTTGCTCATCGCTGCTCCACGTACAATAATGAACTGAGCAATCTCGATAAATGGACAGTTGCTGCCTTTATTCAAATCTTTATATTCAAATCATGCTGGACGTAGACATGTAACACTCAACAGCGGTGTGTTTAAGAAAACCCTGCACACACAGGACTGGATACGTTTTCTTGCTTAGCTCTGTGCTAACAGCTTTCTTGGCATTGATAGATAACTTTGTGTTGCATGTTTAGGTGAATTGCGAAATTGTTTTTT